>NC_081308.1:25206538-25508557 GCF_030435805.1 Mustela lutreola | reverse complement strand
CAAATAGCCAAAGCATTCCTGAGAAAGGACAAAGCTCGAAGTATCAAAGTCCCCAATTTCAAGATATAATACAAAGCCTTAGCAATCAAAACAGTATGGTACTGGCACAAAAATCAGACATATAGATGAATGGAACAGAATAGAGACCTCAGAGATAAACCCATACCTTTAGGGCCAATTAACCTATAAGAAAAAAAGGTAAGAAATAGAAGGGGGAGCAGTCTTTTCAGTAAATGGTGTTGGGAAAACTGGACAGCTACATGTGAAAAAAAAAATCATACTATTCCCTAACACCATATACAAAAATAAACTCAAGGTGGATTAAAGTCCTAAATTTGAGACCTGAAACCATAAAAACCCTAGAAGAGAACACAATAAAGTCTCTGACATCAGCCACAGAAACATTTTTCCAGATATGTCTCTTACAGCAAGGGAAACATAAGAAGAAACTATCAGGACTACACCAAAATAAAAAAATTTTGCAGAACAAAGGAAACCATCAACAAAACAAAAAACCTACTGAAAGGGAGAAGATATTTTCAATTGAGACATTCAATAAGGATACTTGGGGTTAATAGCCAAAATATAAAAAAAAAAAAATTATGTAAGTCAACACCAAAAAAAAAAAATCCCATTAAAAAATGAGCCAAGGGGTGCCTGGGTGGCTCAGTTGTTTAAGTGACTGCCTTCGGCTCAGGTCATGATCCTGGAGTCTCAGGATCAAGTCCCACATCAGTTCCCTGCTTGGCAGAGAATCTGCTTCTCTAGCTGACCTGTCTCCTCTCATGCTCTCTATCTCTCTCAAATAAATAAATTTAAGAAATCAAATCTTTAAAAAAAAAATGGGCAGAAGACCTGAATATATATTTGCCCAAAGAAGACATACAGATGGCTACAGACACATGAAAAGTTGTTCAACATCGCTAATCAGGGAAGTGCAAATCAAAACCACAATGAGATATCACCTCATACCTATTGGAATGGCTAAAATCAAAAGAATAAGAAATAAAGTGTTGATGAAGATGTGGAGAAAGAAGAACTGTGCATGGTTGGTGGGGATATAAATTAGTAATGCCACTATGGAAAATAGTATGGATGTTCTGTAAAAAAATTCAAATTAGAGGCCAAGTCACTGAGCCACCGCCTTCCTCTTGAGTCCCCTTGCTTCCTAATGCTTGGTTCTCCACACCCCAAACCCCCACCTTCTTCCACCACTGCCTTCCGCAGGAATTGTATTGTATGTCTGCTATCCAGAGCCTCCACTCTTTCGACCCCTTTGCTGATGCAAATAAAGGTGATTATCTGCTTCCTCCTGGCACGGGGGCTTATTTCCATATAAGAATTCGACAGAGAAATGGCAGGAAGACCCTTACTACTATCCAAGAGATGGCTGGTGATTATGATAAAAAGAAACCAATGAAGGTGTATAAGAAGAAATTTGCCTGCAATGGTACTATAGTAGAGCATCCAGAATATGGAGAAGTAATTCAGATACAGGGTGAGCAGCACAAGAACATAACCCAGTTCCTGGTAGAGACTGGACTGGCTAAGGATGACAAGCTGAAGGTTCATGGGTTTTAAGTGCTTTTGGCTCACCAAAGCTTAAGAGAGGATTTCCTTACAATGAGTAAAGTTTCCCTTCTGTCCCTTGTCACAAGTTTAAAAAACTTCACAGCTTGTATAATGTAACCTTTTGGGGTCTGCTTTTAACTTGGACTAGTGTAACTTTTTCATGCAATAAACTTCAAAGAGAAATATTGTATGATCCCATAATTCCACTATTGGCTATTTACACAAAGAAACTGAAAACACTAACTGAAAAAGATATATGCACCCCTATGCATATTGCAGCATTATTTACAATAGCCAAAACATAAAAACAGCCTAAGTGTCCATGCAGAGATAAATGGATAAGGAAAATGTGATATATAATAGAATATTATATAATCATAACAAGGATGGCTTCATGTCAGTTGCAACAACATTAATGGACCTAGAGGGTATTCTGTTAGGTGAAATAAGTAAGGCTGAGAAAGACAAACACCATATGATGCCATTGATGAAGCATAAGCAAAACAAAAAACAGAATCAGACCTATAAATGCATAAGACAAGCTGATGGTGGCCAGAGGACAAGAGGGTAGATGGTTGGACAAAATGGATGCAGGGAGAAGGTAATACAGGCCTCCAGTTATAGAATGAGCAAGTCATGGGAATAAAAGGCAGAGCATAAGGGACAGTCAGTGATATTGTAATAGTGATGTAACAGAACAGATGATAACTACATATGTGGTGAACATAGCACAATGAATAAACCTTTAAAATCAGTAACTTGCAAACCTGAAATTAATGTGACATTGTATTTCAACTCTATTCAAAATAAAAATTTTAAGTGTAAAAAAAACCACCAGCTGACATCACAGAAATACAAAGGATCACAAGAGATTACTATAAAAAAATTATATACCAACAAGCTGGACAACCTAAAAGAAATTAATAAATTCCTAGTAGTATACAGCCTTCCAAAAAAATCAGGAGGAAACAGAAAATGTGTACAGACCAATTACTAATATGAATTGCATTGGTGATTTATAAACTACCAAGAAATAAAAGTTTATGACCATAATGATTTACATATGAACTGTACCAAACATTTATTTATTTTTAAAGATTTTATTTATTTGACAGAGAGAGAAAGAGAGGACAAGCAGGGGGACCAACAGTCAGAGGGAGAGGGAGAAACAATCTCCCTGCCTAGCAGAGAGCCCAACATGGGGCTTGATCCTAGGACCCTGGGATCATGACCTGAGCCAAAGGTAGGTGCTTAACTGGCTGAGCCACCCAGATGCCCCACTCTACCAAACATTTAAAGAAGACTTAATACACCTATTCTCCTCAAACTACTTCAAAAAATAAAAGAGGAAGGAAAACTTATATTTTATGAGGCTAGCATTACACTGATACTAAAAGTAGACAAAGCCACCAGACACATATAAAAACCACAGGACAATATCCCTGATGAACACAGATACAAAAATCCTTAACAAAATATTAGCAAACAAAATTCAACAGTACATTAAAAGGATCATTCACCACAATCAAATGGGATTTATTCTGGGGATGCAAGCATGGTTCAACATTTGCAAATCAATCAATATCATATATACATCAACAAAATCAAGGATAAAAATCATATAACCGGGCACCTGGGTGGCTCAGTGGGTTAAGCCTCTGCCTTCGGCTCAGGTCATAATCTCAGTGTCCTGGATCGAGTCCTGCATTGGGCTCTCTGCTTAGCAGGGAGCCTGCTTCTTCCTCTCTCTCTCTGCCTGCCTTTCTGCCTACTTGTGATCTCTCTCTGTCAAATAAATAAATAAAAATCTTTTTAAAAAATACTAAAAAAAATCATATAACCATCTCAATAGATGCAGAAAAAGAATCTGATAAAATTCAATAACAATTCATGATAAAAAGTCTCAACAAAGTGGATTTAGAGGGAACATACCTCAACATAGTAAAGGCCATATATAAAAAACCCACAGCTAACAACATACTCAATTTCTTCTAAGATCAGGAACAGACAAGGATGTTCACTCTTACCAGTTTTATTTAATATAGTACTGGAAGTGCTAGCCACAGCAATCAGATAAGCCAAAGAAAAAAGAGCTATCTGTGTTGGTAAAGAGGAAGTTAACTATCAGAATTTGCAGATGACATGATACTGTACAAAGAAAACCTTAATAACCCAATAAAAAAGCTTCTAGAGGCACCTGGGTAGCTCAATGGGTTAAGCCTCTGCTTTCATAATACTGAGTTCAGTAATTACAAAATGCAAAATTAATACCCAGAAATCAATAACATTTCTATACACTGGTAATGAAATAGCAGAAAGAAAAATTAAGAAAACAATTCCATTTAAAATTTCACCAAAAATGAATAAACTTAACCAAAAAGTTGAAATACCTGTCTGTTAAAAACTATTAAACACTGATAAAAGGAATAAAAGATGACACAAAGAAATGGAAAGATAGTCCATGCTCATGGATTGTAAGAAACAATATTGTTTAAATGTCCATAATACCAAAAGCAATACAGATATTTAATGCAATCCTTATCAAAACACCAACAGGATTTTTCACAAAATTAAATAATGTTAAAGGCTGTATGGAAGCACAAAGTACCCAAAACAGCCAAAGCAATTTTGAGGGGGAAAACAAAAAAACATGCTGGAAGTATCACAATCCCAGATTTCACAATATACTACAAAGCTACAATAATCAAAACACTAGAGTATTGGCAGAAGAACAGACACACAGATCAAGAGAGCAGAATTAGAACTCAGAAACAAACCCATATGTTTACAGTCAAGTAATCTACAACAATGGAGAGAAGAATATACAATGGGGAAAAGGCAGTCTCTTCAACTAATGGTGTTGGGAAAACTGGACAAAGACTGCAAAAAAATGTTCACCATCACTAGTCATCAGGGAGATTCAAATCAAAACCCATTGAGATACCACCTTACACCAGTTAGAATAGCCAAAAATAATAAGACAGTAAATAACATGTATTGGAGAGGATGTGGAGAAAGGGGAACCCTCTTACACTGTTGGTGGGAATGCAAGTTGGTGCAGCCTCTTTGGAGAACAGTGTGGAGATTCCTGGGGTAAATGGAAATAGGATAACATTTCTCTTTCTCTGCTATACTGAGTCTGGCACCTAGGGAAGAATGGCATACACATGCCAAACATTAAAATATTTATGCTGATTCAGTGCCATGGGGCCACATAAAAGGAAGTTACAAAACATTAGCTTAAAATGAATTTTCCTAGGAGAGCATGAATACTGACAGAAGTAAGTAGATGAGACCTGGCAGAAACTCACAGATAACTCCTGAATACTGAAGGGTAAGGTTTGGAGGTGAGGGTGAACTGTGGGAATGACTTTTGTTACCGAATTCAATAGTAATAAAAAACATTCATAGTCAAATCTTAGAAGTCACCCAGTGAAAGCATCAAGGAGGGGACTACAGGTGACCACATCAGTTATTTGGTACAAGTGCTGGGATATTTGTTAAAGCTTGAGGATCTCAGAAATCATCCCATACAGAGAAGAAGAATCTCAACAGGGACAGCATTCCTCACAACTCTCCATTTTTCCATCTCTCTGGTTGCCAAAGCTTTGAAATGTCTATCATCTCATCTTCTAATGTGCTACCTGTGTTCCACCTGCATGTAAGGCCATGTACTGTCCTCTCACGGTCAAAGAGGTGATACAGGAGGAATCCTCCTAGCAGCTCAGGGAAAGCCACTTAGAAATGCACAGAGCAATCAACAAAAGTCCAAAATTGAGTTAGTGGAGAGAACACATTAAAAGATGCAATGGAACAGCACAATTTTAAAAGTATTAGTTACAAACCACATAAGTAAAAATTAGAAAGCATATGATATTTGGTCACAGTATGGTATAAGGAAATATGATTATAAGAAAGAAGAAATGAGTGACACCTGGGTGGCTCAGTCAGGTGAGCATCCAAGTCTTGGTTTCAGCCCAGGTCATGATCTCAGGGTCCTGGGATTGAGCCCTGCATCGGGCTCCATGCTCAGCAGGGAGTCTGCCTGGAGATTCTTTCTCCCTTTGCCCCTCTCCCACCTCACATACGTGTATGCTCGTTCTCTCTCTCTCTCTCCTCTCGCTCTCTCTCAAATAAAAAAATAAATAAATACAAAAAAGAAATATGAGATGGGATATAAAATAAGGTAAGAAAGAAGGAAGTAGAAATTAAAGGAATGTTAAATATAAAGCTTAATAAGGAAACAAAATTTATTTGGCATGTTAAATGCCTTTATAGGAAACAGTAATGAGGAAACTTGATGCTACAAAATTATTAAAATGGAGGAAAACTTAAGGAATACTGTCTACTAGTTAGAAAGAAAATATGAAGAGATTAAAATTAGGAGAAATCGAGGGTGAGGAGTCAAGATGGCGGAGAAGTAGCAGGTTGAGACTACTTCAGCTAGCAGGAGATCAGCTAAATAGCTTATCTAGATTGCAAACACCTGCAAATCCATCAGCAGATCGAAGAGAAGAAGAACAGCAATTCTGGAAACAGAAAAACAACCACTATCTGAAAGGTAGGACTGGCGGAGACGTGAATCCAAAGATAGACCCCGGGGGGAGGGGCCGGCTCCCGGCAAGCGGTGGAGCAACGGAGCACAAAATCAGGACTTTTAAAATTCTGTTGCACTGAGGGACATCGCTCCAGAGGCTAAACCGGGGCAAAGCCCACGTGGGGTGAGCATGGCCTCAGGTCCCGCAGGGTCACAGAAGGATCGGGGGTCTCTGAGTGTCATAGAGCTTGCGGGTATTGGAACAGGAAAGCTGGCTACAGAGACATAGCTGACAGTAAGCTCACAGCTCGGTGTTACCTTGAACCGGTCGCAGGCTCGGTGAGCTCGAGCGTGGCCGGAGGTCAGGCAGATGGGAGTAACTGGGCGCTGTTCTCTGAGGGCGCACTGAGGAGTGGGGCCCAGGGCTCTCGGCTCCTCCGAGCCAGAAACCAGGCCGCCATTTGTATTCCCGTCCTCCAGAACTCTACGGAAGGCGCTCAGGGAACAAAAGCTCCTGAAAGCAAACCTGAGCGGATTACTCAGCCCGGCCCCTGGTAAGGGCGGTTCAATTGCCCCTGGGGCAAAGACACTTGAGAATCACTACACCAGGCCCCTCCCCCAGAAGATCAACAAGAAATCCAGCCAAGACCAAGTTCACCTACCAAGGAGTGCGGTTTCAATACCAAGGAGAGCAGCAGAATTCCAGAGGAGGAGAAAGCAAAGCACGGAACTCATGGCTTTCTCCCTGTGATTTTTTTTAGTCTTGCAGTAAATTTTTTTTCTTTTTCATTTTTTGTTTTTTTTCTCTCCTTCTGGTAAAATTTTTTTTTAACTTTTACCCTTTTCTTTTTTAACGTTTTTTAACTAGTTTATCTAATATATATATATTTTTGTTTTTATATTTTTCTTCATTCGTTTTCTTTTTTTAAAATATTTTTTCTTTTCTTGTTTTTTTCATTCTTCCATTTTGAACCTCTTTTTATCCCCTTTCTCCCCCCTCACGATTTGGGATCACTTCTGATTTGGTTAAAGCATATTTTCCTGGGGTTGTTGCCACCCTTTTAGTATTTTACTTGCTCCTTCATATACTCTTATCTGGACAAAATGACAAGACGGAAAAATTCACCACAAAAAAAAGAACAAGAGGCAGTACCAAAGGCTAGGGACCTAATCAATACAGACATTGGTAATATTTCAGATCTAGAGTTCAGAATGACAATTCTCAAGGTTCTAGCCGGGCTCGAAAAAGGCATGGAAGATATTAGAGAAACCCTCTCGAGAGATATAAAAGCCCTTTCTGGAGAAATAAAAGAACTAAAATCTAACCAAGTTGAAATCAAAAAAGCTATTAATGAGGTGCAATAAAAAATGGAGGCTCTCACTGCTAGGATAAATGAGGCAGAAGAAAGAATTAGCGATATAGAAGACTAAATGACAGAGAATAAAGAAGCTGAGCAAAAGAGGGACAAACAGCTACTGGACCACGAGGGGAGCATTTGAGAGATAAGTAACACCATAAGACGAAACAACATTAGAATAATTGGGATTCCAGAAGAAGAAGAAAGAGAGAGGGGAGCAGAAGGTATACTGGAGAGAATTATCGGGGAGGATTTCCCCAATATGGCAAAGGCAACGAGGATCAAAATTCAGGAGGTTCAGAGAACGCCTCTCAAAATCAATAATAGGCCCACACCCCGTCAACTAATAGTAAAATTTACAAGTCTCAGTGACAAAGAGAAAATCCTGAAAGCAGCCCGGGAAAAGAAGTCTGTAATATACAATGGTAAAAATATTAGATTGGCAGCTGACTTATCCACAGAGACCTGGCAGGCCAGAAAGAGCTGGCATGATATTTTCAGAGCACTAAATGAGAAAAACTTGCAGCCAAGAATAGCCAAGATAGCCTTGCAGCAAGGCTATCATTGAAAATAGAAGGAGAGATTAAAAGCTTCCAGGACAAACAAAAACTGAAAGAATTTGCAAACACCAAACCAGCTCTACAGGAAATATTGAAAGGGGTCCTCTAAGCAAAGAGAGAGCCTACAAGTGGTAGATCAGAAAGGAACAGAGACCATATACAGTAACAGTCACCTTACAGGCAATACAATGGCACTAAATTCATATCTCTCAATAGTTACCCTGAATGTTAATGGGCTAAATGCCCCTGTCAAAAGACACAGGGTATCAGAATGGATAAAAAAGCAAAACCCATCTATATGTTGCCTCCAAGAAACTCATTTTAAGCCCGAAGACACCTCCAGATTTAAAGTGAGGGGGTGGAAAAGAATTTACCATGCTAATGGAAATCAGAAGAAAGCAGGAGTGGCAATCCTTATACCATACCAATTAGATTTTAAGCCAAAGACTACAATAAGAGATGAGGAAGGACACTATATCATACTCAAAGGTTCTGTCCAACAAGAAGATCTAACAATTTTCAGTATCTATGCCCCCAACGTGGGAGCAGCCAACTATATAAACCAATTAATAACAAAATCAAAGAAACACATCAACAATAATACAATAATAGTAGGGGACTTTAACACTCCCCTCACTGAAATGGACAGATCATCCAAGCAAAAGATCAGCAAGGAAATAAAGGCCTTAAACGACACACTGGACCAGATGGACATCACAGATATATTCAGAACATTTCATCCCAAAGCAACAGAATACACATTCTTCTCTAGTGCACATGGAACATTCTCCAGAATAGATCACATCCTCAGTCCTAAATCAGGACTCAACCAGTATCAAAAGATTGGGATAATTCCCTGCATATTTTCAGACCACAATGCTCTAAAGCTAGAACTCAACCACAAAAGGAAGTTTGGAAAGAACCCAAATACATGGAGATTAAACAGCATCCTTCTAAAGAATGAATGGGTCAACCGGGAAATTAAAGAAGAATTGAAAAAAATCATGGAAACAAATGATAATGAAAATACAACGGTTCAAAATCTGTGGGACACAACAAAGGCAGTCCTGAGAGGAAAATATATAGCGGTACAAGCATTCCTCAAGAAACAAGAAAGGTCTCAGGTACACAATCTAACCCTACACCTAAAGGAGCTAGAGAAAGAACAAGAAAGAAACCCTAAGCCCAGCAGGAGAAGAGAAATCATAAAGATCAGAGCAGAAACCAATGAAATAGAAACCAAAAAAACAATAGAACAAATCAATGAAACTAGGAGCTGGTTCTTTGAAAGAATTAATAAAATTGATAACCCCCTGGCCCGACTTATCAAAAAGAAAAGAGAAAGGACCCAAATAAATAAAATCATGAATGAAAGAGGAGAGATCACAACTAACACCAAAGAAATACAAACTATTATAAGAACATACTATGAGCAACTCTACGCCAACAAATTTGACAATCTGGAAGAAATGGATGCATTCCTAGAAACATATAAACTACTACAACTGAACCAGGAAGAAATAGAAAGCCTGAACAGATCCATAACCAGTAAGGAGATTGAAACAGTCATTAAAAATCTCCAAACAAACAAAAGCCCAGGGCCAGACGGCTTCCCGGGGGAATTCTACCAAACATGTAAAGAAGAACTAATTCCTATTCTCCTGAAACTGTTCCAAAAAATAGAAATGGAAGGAAAACTTCCAAACTCATTTTGAGGCCAGCATCACCTTGATCCCCAAACCAGACAAGGATCCCATCAAAAAAGAGAGCTATAGACCAATATCCTTGATGAACACGTATGCGAAAATTCTCAACAAAATACTAGCCAATAGGATTCAACAGTACATTAAAAGGATTATTCACCACGACCAAGTGGGATTTATTCCAGGGCTGCAAGGTTGGTTCAACATCCGCAAATCAGTCAATGTGATACAACACATCAATAAAAGAAAGAACAAGAACCATATGATACTCTCAATAGATGCTGAAAAAGCATTTGACAAAGTACAGCATCCCTTCCTGATCAAAACTCTTCAAACTGTAGGGATAGAGGGCACATACCTCAATATCATCAAAGCCATCTATGAAAAACCCACCGCAAATATCATTCTCAATGGAGAAAAACTGAAAGCTTTTCCGCTAAGGTCAGGAACACGGCAGGGATGTCCATTATCACCACTGCTATTCAACATAGTACTAGAGGTCCTAGCCTCAGCAATCAGACAACAAAAGGAAATTAAAGGCATCCAAATCAGCAAAGAAGAAGTCAAATTATCACCCTTCGCAGATGATATGATACTATATGTGGAAAACCCGAAAGACTCCACTACAAAACTGGTAGAACTTGTACAGGAATTCAGTAAAGTGTCAGGATATAAAATCAATGCACAGAAATCAGTTCCATTTCTCTACACCAACAACAAGACAGAAGAAAGAGAAATTAAGGAGTCAATCCCATTTACAATTGCACCCAAAACCATAAGATACCTAGGAATAAACCTAACCAAAGAGGCACAGAATCTATACTCAGAAAACTATAAAGTACTCATGAAAGAAATTGAGGAAGACACAGAGAAATGGAAAAATGTTCCATGCTCCTGGATTGGAAGAATAAATATTGTGAAAATGTCTATGCTACCTAAAGCAATCTACACATTTAATGCAATTCCTATCAAAGTACCATCCATCTTTTTCAAAGAAATGGAACAAATAATGCTAAAATTTATATAGAACCAGAAAAGACCTCGAATAGCCAAAGGGATATTGAGAAAGAAAGCCAAAGTTGGTGGCATCACATTTCTGGACTTCAAGCTCTTTTACAAAGCTGTCATCATCAAGACAGCATGGTACTGGCACAAAAACAGACACATAGATCAATGGAACAGAATAGTGAGCCCAGAAGTAGACCCTCAACTCTATGGTCAACTGATCTTCGACAAAGCAGGAAAGAATGTCCAATGGAAAAAAGACAGCCTCTTCAATAAATGTTGCTGGGAAAATTGGGCAGCCACATGCAGAAAAATGAAATTGGACCATTTCCTTACACCACACACAAAAATAGACTCAAAATGGATGAAGGACCTCAATGTGCAAAAGGAATCCATCAAAATCCTTGAGGAGAACACAGGCCGCAACCTCTTCGACCTCAGCCGCAGCAACATCTTCCTAGGAACAACGCAAAAGGCAAGGGAAGCAAGGGCAAAAATGAACTATTGGGATTTCATCAAGATCAAAAGCTTTTTCCCAGCAAAGGAAACAGTTAACAAAATCAAAAGACAACTGACAGAATGGGAGAAGATATTTGCAAACGACATATCAGATAAAGGACTAGTGTCCAGAATCTATAAAGAACTTAGCAAACTCAACACCCAAAGAACAAATAATCCAATCAAGCAATGGGCAGAGGACATGAGCAGACATTTTTGCAAAGAAGACATCCAGATGGCCAACAGACACATGAAAAAGTGCTCCATATCACTCGGCATCAGGGAAATACAAACCAAAACCACAATGAGATATCACCTCACACCAGTCAGAATGGCTAAAATCAACAAGTCAGGAAATGACAGATGCTGGCGAGGATGCGGAGAAAGGGGAACCCTCCTCCACTGTTGGTGGGAATGCAAGCTGGTGCAGCCACTCTGGAAAACAGCATGGAGGTTCCTCAAAATGTTGAAAATAGAACTGCCCTATGACCCAGTAATTGCACTACTGGGTATTTACCCTAAAGATACAAACGTAGTGATCCAAAGGGGCACGTGCACCCTAATGTTTATAGCAGCAATGTCCATAATAGCCAAACTATGGAAAGAACCTAGATGTCCCTCAACAGATGAATGGATTAAGAAGATGTGGTATATATACACAATGGAATACTATGCAGCCATCCAAAGAAATGAAATCTTGCCATTTGCGACAACATGGATGGAACTAGAGCGTATCATGCTTAGCGAAATAAGTCAAGCAGAGAAAGACAACTATCATATGATCTCCCTGATATGAGGAAGTGGTGATGCAACATGGGGGCTTAAGTGGGTAGAAGAAGAATCAATGAAACAAGATGGGATTGGGAGGGAGACAAACCATAAGTGACTCTTAATCTCACAAAACAAACTGAGGGTTGCTGGGGGGAGGGCTTTAGGGAGAAGGGGGTGGGATTATGGACATTGGGGAGGGTATGTGCTTTGGTGAGTGCTGTGAAGTGTGTAAACCTGGTGATTCACAGACCTGTACCCCCGGGGATAAAAAGATATGTTTATAAAAAATAAAAATTTTTTTAAAAAAAGAAAGAAAATTAGGAGAAATCATAAATCTGAAGGACAGATAGCAGAGATCCAGCAGTGCAGATAATTAAATATCTGAATATCAAATGAAAAGAAATGGAACAGAAACAGTAACAAAAGATGTAATAAGAGAAAACTTTTCCTAGAAAAACAAAATACGTGGTTTTTAAATAAAAATGAGAACAAATTGTTTGGAAATTTCCCTAAAATGTATGTTTCACACCTTGGAAAAAAGATCAAGATTACTGACCGTGTTTCATTTTAGGTATTATATTTGATCTAGAATGTACTGTTATATATGAACTGGCATCAAGGCAAACTTTTATTGGTTGGTGACACCTGTTGATAAAAATGCTTTCATCTTTAAGTATAAACTTCAATTTACCATGTATACAAAAACAATAGAAGCAGTAACAATTAGGATCCTGCTTATCTCTGCAGGATTTATGAATAAATAACATAACAAGAAAAAAAGCCTCCTTTGTAAAACTCTTTATACTGCTATAGTTCAGTTCATATATTTTTGGCTGATGCTTTAATTCAGAACTTGACATCTATCTCACTCTTGTTATTTAACAAGCAACTGAGAAACTGGCAGCAACAAATAAATCATGGTGTGAGATGCAAAACTAACCTAATATACATCCTTTTTATACTATATGTATCTAGAGAGGAACATCCCAATGTTAAAAATATTCTGCTCAGCAAAAAGATTAGTGGAAATTTGCCATTTGGGTTACTTTCGTCCTTGCCTCTACTGGTAACAAAGAGGCACCGGGATCATTGTTTAAGTGTCTCTGCTCCATAAAGCTGGTCTGTGAATGGGTCAGAAAATAATACAATAAATACTAGTTTAATTTGTTTGGTTAAATTAGGAGCTGTCTTGATAAACTAATTAATCATACAGATTTTTTTTCTCTTTGAGAGAGAGGGAGGGAGGGGACAGGGGCACAGGGAGAGAGAAAATCTTAAGCAGGTTCCATGCCCACTGTGGAGCCCAATATAGGGCTCCATCTCATGACCTTGAGATCATGGCCTGAGGTGAAACCAAGAGTTGGACACCTAACTGAGCCACCCAAGCACCCCCAGATTAAAAAGAAAAAAAAAAAAGACAGGTTCTTGGGATGCCTGGGTAGCTCAGTCAGTTAAGCCTCTGCCTTTGGCTCAAGTTATCATCTCAGGGTCCTGGGATCAAGCTGTGATTTGGGCTCGCTGCTCAGTGGTGAGTCTGCTTCTCCCTCTCTCTCTGCCCCTCACCCTGCTCATGCTCTCTCTTGCTCTCGCTCTCTAATAAATAAATAAAATATTTTTAAAAAATAAAAAAGATTTTAAAAAGACAGATTTTTTGTTTTCAGTGCTGTGGTAAAAATTTACCCCTAATTCTTACTTCTTACTGTCTTGAAACAACAAATGTTTACTTTTCATTGATGCATTGATGCTATGCTTTTTATTTTTTAATTTTTTAAGTTTTTACTTAAACACCAGTTAGTGAACATACAGTGTAATATCAGCTTCAGGTGTCCAATATAGTTATTCAGCACTTCCATCCATCAGCTGGTGCTCATCAGGATGAGTGCCCTCCTTCATCCCCACCACCTGTCCATCCACCCGCCCCCCCCCACCTCCCTTCTGGTAACCTGCAGTGTGTTCTTTAGAATTAAGAGTCTGTTGGTTTTCCTCTCTTTTTTTTTTCCCCTATGTTTGTCTGTTCTGTTTCTTAAATTCCACATGATTTAGATCATATGGTATATGTCTTTTCTTGACTGACTTTTTTCACTTAATGTAGTACTCTCTAGCTCTTATCCATGTTGTTGAAAATGGCAAAATTTCATTCTTTTTTATGCTGAGTCATATCCCATTGTGTATATGTGTGTGTGTGTGTATATATGTGTGTGTATGTGTATGTGTGATACACACACATACACATACACTACTTTTTTATCCATTCATCAGTCAATGGACAATTGGGCTCTTTCCATAATTTGGCTATTGTTGATAATACTACTATAAACCTTGGAATGCATGTACCTCTTTGAATTAATATCATTGAATTATTATTTTTGTATCCTTTGGGTAAATACGTGGTAAAGCAATTGTTGAATAATAGGGTAGTTTTAGCTGAGGTGGCTCGGGCTATTCTCCATATGCCTTCATTCCAGGATCTCTTCTCAAGGATCAATCCCTATATTGTACATCTATTTCTCGGGGACCCCCAGGGGGCTCAGTCAACTAAGCATCTGTGTTGGCTCTGGTCATGATTCCAGGGTCCTGGGATTGAGCCCTGCATTGAGTTCCCTGCTCTTCGGGGAGTCTGCTTCTCCCTCTCCCTCTGCCTTTCTCTCCCCCTGTTTGTGTTCTCTGTCAAATAAATAAATAAAATCTTGAAAAAAAGAACATGTATTTCTCATCTCACGGGGAAAAAGAAAGAATGAAACACACAAAATCTTTCTCTCTGCTTCTTCTCAGTTGTAATGTGTAAATAGCCCACTGACATTATATTGGACAAAACAAGACATTCCATCACTGGGGAAGAGACATACACTCTTCTTATGGGGCATTTCTGAAAATCTCAAGACAAGGAGCAGGGATGTAAAATTCTCTTATAAAAAGGAGTAACTGTGAAATTTACCACACATAGCAAAATTAAGTGCTAGAAAGCATGAAAATCATAATGTAGGAAACGAGAAGAGAAAGATCAAACTCTCCTGAAAAATAATACACTGGATAAGAAAACTATCCATTTTCTACAGAATGGCAGGGAAAACAGTAAAGTCAGAAATACTAAAGGAATTGGTAAATCTCTGCCATAAAAATGTTAGCCAAAATAAAACAGAGAGTCATACTGATTAGTCACTAGACAGAAAAACCAGACTCCTGAGATGTCTAAAAGACAGGCAATTAAGTCTAGTATCTATTTTTAATAATAATTACTTATAAACTAGGAATAGAAGATACTACTACCCTAACAAGGAGCTAACACCATATAAAACACTGAATAGAGAGGCAATCCCACAAAGGTCAGGAATGAGATAAGAATGCCTTCTATCCCTATTTTACTGCAATTTTTTTCTGGAGTATTTATCTAGTGTTATACTGAAGGGGGAAAAATGAAGTATAAATACTAGAAAAGAAGAGGAAAATCACTATTTGAATAAAATATCTCCACAGAAATTTAAGGAAAAAAACTTGAAAAACCCTTAGAGTAAAAATAAATCTTGGGGCACCTGGGTGTCTGAACTTCAGCTCAGGTCACGACCCCAGGGTCCTGATATCAAATCTTGCATTAGGCTCCCCACTCAACAGGGAGTCTGCTTCTCCCTCTGCCCCTCCTCCCCCTCTTTCTTTCAATCTCTCTCTCTCTTTTAAATAAAGAAAATTTAAAAAATAAATCTAAATAAAACATCTGGTTACAAAATAATAGTATAAAATGAATACCACTGGGGCACCTGGGTGGCTCAGTGGGTTAAAGCCTCTGCCTTTGGCTCAGGTCATGATCCCAGGGTCCTGGAATCGAGCCCTGCATTGGGCTCTCTGCTGAGCAGGGAGCCTGCTTCCCTTCCTCTCTCTCTGCCTGCCTCTCTGCCTACTTGTGATCTCTGTCAAATAAATAAATAAAATCTTTTAAAAAAATGAATACTACTTCTATAAAACAATAATAATTAGTCAACATATAATAGTAAAACAAGATCCTTTACTAACAACATTGTCTGAGTACCTCCTGTGTCCACAGCCACCCTCCTAAGCAAGCATCCAAAGCATAATTTGTCATGTCAATGCATGTCAAAATTTACATGCATTCATTTCCCAGCCATAGAAAATTGATCACAGTTTAGCTTCTGACCCAGAAGTAGCTATGCATAGGGCAACCAGGAGCCCGTGGCCTGACTAAATGAGGTGATCTTTATTTCTTATCTCTGATCCAATCAAATCCTCTTCATTGATAAGAACACACTTTGGGACATAATCACTAGACCATCTCAGAGGCTGAGACACAAAACAGGGAGAAGGGAATTAGTATAAGCCAAAAGACAGGAATGGGTTTGATCAGGAGAGGAAAAGCAGAGAAGACAATGAGAGGGGGAGAGTAAGATTTAGGCAGAGGAGGCAAGAGGAAGGAGTTGAGTCACAGAAAAGGTGCACCAGGAAAGTTGTTCTGTCATTCTCCCTGGTCACTATTCTTGTTATATTATGGCCTAACTGGAAAAACTGTGGAAATGTAAAAATGGAAGTACAAACAAAAGGCATTTTGAATGTAGAATTGTGTCTTTCAATCTAATCTCATCAAACACAGATGCCATTTGCAATAGCAAAAAAAATATTAAAAACCAAGTACAATATCTATCAATGAAAGACAAAGAAAAATAAAAATATTTTAAAGCAAGAAAAATTAGACAAATGGAGAATCACACATCAAAGCAAAAAAATTTAATAGTTAATGATGTCAAATGGACAAAAACCAATTTATGAATTTAAAATGCAATTTAAAAAAATCTGAATATAGTTGACACACAATGTTACATTAATTTCAGGTATACAACTTACTGATTTGACAAGTTTACACATTATGCCATGCCCACTAAGAGTGCCCAAGAGTGTCACTATGATCTGTCCTCTTACAACACTATTATAGTATCAATGATTATATCCTTTATGTTCTGCTTTTTATTCCCATCAGTTACTCATTCCATAACTGGATACCTGTATCTCCTATTCCTTTGCTCAACCACCCATTCTTCTCTCTGGCAACCATCAGTTTGCTCTCTATATTTATACTTCTGGTTTTGTTTTTTGTTTATTTATTATTTTAGGTTACACTTAGATGTGGAATCATATGGTATTTGTCTTTCTCAATCTGATTTATTTCAGTTAGCATAATACCCTCTAGGTCCACCTAGGTTTTTTCAAATGGTACAATCTCATCCTTCTATGACTGTGTAATATTCCATTGTGTATCTAACACATTTTCTTTATCCATTTGTCTATCAATGAGACACATTGCCTCCATGTCTTGACTATGTAAATAATGCTGCAATAAACACAGGGTTGCATTTATCATTTTGAGTTAGTGTTTTCATTCCCCGGGCAAATATCCAATAAGGGAATTGTTGGATAATACAGTATTTCTATTTTTTTAAAAAGATTTTATTTATTTATTTATTTATTTATTTATTTAAGAAAGAGAGAGAGGAGGAAAGAGAGTATGCACACAGTGGGGAGGGACAGGGAGAGGAATGAGCAGACTCCATGCTTAGTGAGGAGCATGACGTGGGGCTTGATCTTATGACCTTGAGATCATAACATGAGCTGAAACCAAATTTGGCCACCCAAAAACTAAGCAACCCCATCGCCCCTCTATTTTTAATTTTTGAGGAACTTAAATTGAAATACCAATGAGGTATTTAGAAACTTGACAAAACCCTTTTAAATTTCCTCTGTAAAATTCAAATAGATGAGCTCCTTCCAGGAATTTTTATTAAAGAAATACTCAGATGCAAGACATATGTATGAGGAGATTAATCATGGTATACTCTATAATAGTACAATCTGAAAACATCTAGTGCATATAAATAGATTATAGTAGATTCATATTAGGGAAAAGAGCTAAATCATTAAAATGCTACCAAAAAATATTCAGTTACATGTGAATATGTTCAAGATATATTTTTTCAAGATTTTATTTATTTATTTGACAGAGATTACAATTAGGCAGAGAGACAGGTAGAGAGAGGAGGAAGTAGGATCTCCACTGAGCAGAGAGCCCAATGCGGGGTTCGATCCCAGGACCCCAGGACCACAACCCGAGCTGAAGGCAGAGGCTTCAACCCACTGAGCCACCCAGGAGCCCCATATTTTATTATTATTTATTTATTTTTAAGATTTTTATTTATTTATTTGAGAGAGAGACAGTGAGAGAGAACATGAGAGGCAAGAAGGTCAAAGGGAGAAGCAGACTCCCCATGGAGCTGGGAACCTGATGCGGAACTCAATCCCAGGACTCCAGGACCATGACCTGAGCCGAAGGCGGTTGCTTAACCAACTGAGTCACCCAGGCGCCCCCCCCCCCCATATTTTAAATGAAAATTAAAGAGGTTTATATATTAAGCACACATTTATTTTTTATTTATTTTTTATTTTTTTTTAAAGATTTATTTATTTATTTGACAGAGAGAGATTACAAGTAGGCAGAGAGGCAGGCAGAGAGAGAGAGGAGGAAGCAGGCTCCCTGCTGAGCAGAGAGCCCGATGCGGGACTCGATCCCAGGACCCTGAGATCATGACCTGAGCCGAAGGCAGCGGCTTAACCCACTGAGCCACCCAGGCACCCTTAAGCACACATTTAAAAAGAATTATCTACCTTAGTGAATAGATATCACACTTAAATTGGTAGTCTAAAGCATTAAGACTAGTAATGAGATTGTAGGTATTTTTCATTTTATAATTTGCATATTTTGAATTTTCTAAAATGTCTCCATTGAAAATGTATTTTTATAATAAAACAATAAATGCTATTATGCTATAAAAAAGATAAATCAGCCGCAAGGGCCTGAAACAGAGCAAGGCAAATAGTACATCCAAATATCGTAGAATGAATGAATAAGTGGTCAAATAAGAAAAAAAAAAAAGACATTTGTGTTGATACACAGTGAAGTTTATTCTATCAATAAAATAACATCTGAAATAACAATAATTTACCAGTAACATGAATGCAAGAACATTCAGTTAAGTGAAATAAAATAAAAATCTCAGCAATAAATTCAAGTACATAAAATAATTTACTATGTGGTACATGTGAAATTAGCAGTGACAATAGTCATTGAAGAAGGAGGCCACTACTCCATAAGTTGTTTTCAGACAACTAGTTAAAATTGGGGGTGAGAGGATTAAAAAAAGAACTCTACATTCCATGTCATAAAGCGTCTGAAATAAATTTAGCAGGAAAAGACAGATAAAGAATATTTTTAACAGTTTTAACCACCTTAATGCATAACGGTTTAAGTTTTTGGAAAAAAATACTATTTATAAAAATTGGTTATTGGTTTTAGGACATGAATAAACAACACACTGGAGAAATACAGGTAGATAATAATATTATTAAATGTAACTAAACCAAAGGAACATAAATTGTAACAATGATACTTAATTTGTGCCTCTGAAAGATTTTTAAAAAATAGTAATGCTATTATTTGGGTGAATCATTTGTGGGATTAAAACAGCTATATTTTTCTGAGTGGTGATTGGTCTGTGTGTACCAGAGCTTTAAGTGTGACCTAATGATTCAAGTTCTAGGACTTTGAAAGAATCAAAGATTTAAACCAAGATTTATGGATTTATGTAGAAGTATGTTCATTATAGTGCTACTTGTAATACCAAAATACTGAAAAGAGCATAATGAACATATAAATTCATCTAATACATTATTTATATGATTTGCACTACTTTAAGATCACATTTTTGAAGAGAATTAAATAGAGTAAAATGTTCAGAATGGCTAAAGTCAAAAACAGAAGAAATAACAAATGTTGGCAAGAAGATGTGTAGAAAAAAGAACCCTAATGCACGGTTGGTGGGAATTCAATTTCATGAAGCCTTGGTGGAAAATAGTATGGAGGTTCCTTGAAAATTTAAAAACAGAGTTACCATAAGATCTAGTAATACCACTACTGGGTGTTAATCCAAAGAAAATGAAAACATTAATTCAAAAAAGATATGGAAGTGGCCCAAGTATCCAACAGCAGATGAATGGATAAAAAAGAGACAGTATATGATCTCACTCATATGTGGAGTTTAAGAAAGAAAATAAATGAACACATGGAAGGGGGAAAAGAAGAGAAGAGAGAGGGAAACAAACCATAAGAGGCTCTTAATGACAAAGAACAAGCTGAGGGTTGATGGAGAGAGTTGGGTGGGGGATGGGCTAGATGGGTGATGGAGATTAAAGAAGAGAGTTGTGATGAGCCCTGGGTGTTGTATGTAAGTGATGAATCACTAAATTCTACTCCAGAAACCAATATTGTATGTTAACGAACTAAAATTTAAATTAAAAAAAAAGGTAAGATGGGGTGCCTTGGTGGCTCAATCTGTTAAGCTTCCAACTCTTTGTTTTGGCACAGGTCATGATCTCAAGGTCATGAGATTAAGCCCCATATCGAACTCCATGCTCAGTGCATGGAGTCTGCTTGAGACTCTCTCTGCCTCTGGGGTACCTGGGTGGCTCAGTCAGTTAAGCACATGGTTCTTGATTTAGGCTCCGGTCATGATCTCAGGATCCTGGGATTGAGCCCCAAGTTGGGTTCTTCAGTGGGCAGGGAGTCTGCTTAGGGATTTCTCTCCCTCTCCCTCTGTCCCTCTCTCCATTTGTTTGTTCTCTCTCTCCCCCGCTCCTTTCCTCAAAAAATAAATATTTAAAAAAAGACTCTCTCTCCCTCTGCCCTACTCCCTGTGCACTCTCTCTCTTTAAAATAAATAAATAAATCTCTATAAAGAAGATACATAGTATTTATTTATAATGGGATATTACTCAGGGATAAAAAAAAGAATGAAATCTTGTCATTTGCAGTATCATGGATGGGCCTAAAAGGTATTGTTCTAAGTGAAACAAGTCAGAGAAGACAAACGTCATATGATTTCACTCATAAGCAGAATTTAAAAAAAAATGAGCAAAGAAAAAAGAGATAAACAAAAGACCAGGCTCTTAAATACAGAGAACAAATGGGTGGTTGCTAGAAGGGAAGTGGGTGGGGAGACAGGTGAAACAGATAAAGTGCATTAAGAGTACACTTAACGGGAATTAAGACTACAATTAAAAGCACCAAGAAATATATAGAATTGTTTAATCATTATATTGTACACCTAAAACTAATATAACACTGTGTTAATTGTATTCAAATTTTTAAAAATTAAAAAATAAATGGAGTGTAAGGACCTATTTAGCCAGAGCACTTCCATCCGTTAAACAATAACCTTGTTGTTTAACCCTTAAGCTGTCCCTGCTCCCCTTCCCCCAGGGGACTTACTTAAAAACAAGTCCCAGAAACCAGCCCCAGGTAACAAAGCCCAAATACAAGGGTGGGTCAGGCCAGGTGGAGACATCCGATCAGTGGGGGCGCTGTCTCCCTAGCTACCAAGGAGTATGGGTCCTGCCCTCTGGGCACCTTTTGGGTGCCAATTCTGACCAAGGTGATAGGCTAATTCAAATATCTATAGGTAAATTGTAATTCAATTGGTCACTTATGTATGACCTAGTGACTGTGCAGCTTTCTCTGTGTGTTACAATCTCATTGGCCACCTGTGCGTGGCCAGGCCCAACCACATGATTATTGCCCTTAAAAGCTAGTCTGTGAAGCAGAGAAAGGTCACCCTCTCTGTAAGTGGCACGGCCCCTAACGTTCGGTCTGATTCTTGTTGCTTGGCGCAGAATAAAGCTTTGTTTGACCTTCACTTTATATCAGTCTCGCTCCTTAAATCACGGACCCATTATTGGGGGACCTACGAGGAGTAAAATGTGTCAACACTATACTATCAGATATGATCTTTAGATTACAATATAGTATCTATAATATGAACCCAATTTCTGTAAGAAAAATACTTTGTGGGGCACCTGGGTGGCTCAGTGGGTTAAAGCCTCTGCCTTCGGCTCAGGTCATGATCCCAGGGTTCTGAAATTGAGCCCTGCATAGAGCTCTCTGCTCAGCAGGGAGCCTGCCTCCCCCATCTCTCTGCCTGCCTCTCTGCCTACTTGTGATCTCTGTCAAATAAATAAATAAAATCTTAAGAAAAAAAGAAAAATATTTTGTTTGTACCTAAGAAAAATCTGTGAAAGAAACTAGATATCAAAATGTTAATGATTAACTCTAACTGGTGGGGCTACAGGAGTTTTTATTCTCTCTTTCATTCAATTGTACCTATCCCAAATTTTCTTCAAATAATATATTTACATTTATAAAATGAACAATATTTCTTCAATTCAGAGAATTTCTACTGTGTTCACTTTTCCCAGAAACATTCTTATTTCAACACTTTTCTTACTTCCAACCCACCTTTTCCTTCATGTCCTACTTTATTTGGCTGTGTTTCTTACAGATTATATTAAGGTACACTGGAGTCTACCTTCTTTTCAGTTGTGAGCTGCTTATGTGTAAAGACTGCAAATTCCATGTTTTATATTCTATCACTTCAAGTATAAACTGTATATACTTAGTAAATATAGCATGAATGTATGACGAAAAGTATAGGAACTACAGGAGATCATTCAGATACCAAGTGGATTTGTTCTTTATGGGTAAAATGAGTCACCCTGAGGAAAACTGTATCACCCGTGAATCCAGGAAGAATAGGTTATCCCTTCATTTACATTTCCATAACACCTAGCATATTCTGTTTTATCAAGATTCACACATTAGTTTTGTGACTGTCTTTCTCGAGATTGATTTCTCATCTATCTTATATATCCTCATATATGCAGCATCTAGGGATGTTTGCCCCTCATAGGTTCTTGGTAAATGTTTTTGTTTTGGGGGCACCCACATGGCTGAGTGAAGGTTAAGCATCTGCCTTTGGCTCAGGTCATGATCCCGGGGTCCTGGGATTGAGCCCCACACCAGGCTCCTGGTTCAGCAGGGAGTCTGCTTTTTCTTCTTCTTCTGTCTCTCACCCTGCCTACACACTCTCTCTCTCTCAAATGAATAAATAAAATGTTTTTTTAAAAATGGCTTTGTTTTTAAGCTACTTTACTGAGGTTGATAAAAAGCTGTATACATTTAATGTATACAACTTGATGAGTTTGGACATACTATATACCCTTAAAACCACTGCCACAATCTATTCCATAAACATATCTATCACCTGCAAAACTTTCTTCCTGCCTTATTATTATTGATAAGAACACTTCCCACAAAATCTACTCCCTCAGTAAATGTTTAAGTATATAACACAGTACTGTTTGCTATAGGCTCTATGCTGTACTGTAGCTCTAGAACGTATTCATCTTGTTGAACTGAAACTCTATACCCTTTGACTAATATGTCCATTTTATCACCTTCTCCCAGCACCTGGTAACCACCGCTCCACTGTCTGATACCAGAGTTTGACTATTTTAGATTCCTTGTTTAAGTGGAATCAAATACTGTCTGGCTCATTTCACTTAGCATAATGTCCTCTGAGTTGATCCATGTTGTTACAAAGGACAGAATTTCCTTCTTTCTAAGGCTGAATGATATGCTATTGTATGTATATACCACATTTTCTGTACTTATTCAGCTGTTGATAGACATTTAGGTTGCTTCCTTGTTTTGGATGTTGTGAAGAGTGCTGCAGTGATTATAGGGATGCAAGTATCTCTTTGAGATCCTAATTTCAATTTCTTTGGATATATACCCCAAACTAGGATTGCTTGATCATTTAATTTTTTTTTTAAGATTTATCTATTTGACAGAGAGAAATCACAAGTAGACAGAGAGGCAGCCAGAGAGAGAGAGAGAGGGAAGCAGGCTCCCTGCTGAGCAGAGAGCCCGACGCGGGACTCGATCCCAGGACCCTGAGATCATGACCTGAGCCGAAGGCCGCGGCTTAATCCACTGAGCCACCCAGGCGCCCCAATATTTATTTATTTGTCAGAGAGAAAGAACAAGCAGGGGGAGCAGCAGGCAGAGGAGCAGCAGGCTCCTTGCCAAGCAAGGAGCCCCATATGGGACTCGATCCCAAAACCCTGGGATCACGACCTGAGCCAAAGGCAGATTCCTAACTGACTGAGCCACCCCAGTGTCCCTATTTTCAATTTTTTTTTTTGAGGAAACTCCATACTGTTTTCCATAGTGGCTACACCAGTTTACATTCCCACCAGTGTGCACAAGTTCATATTTTCATCCTTGCCAACACTTTTTTTAATATAATATTGATCCTAGCATGTGCGGTGATGTCTCACTGCAGTAAATGCTTTTTAAAGGAATGAACAGATTTAACCATGGAAAGAACAATGTGGGAAATGGGAATAGTGTTACAGCATGGTGGAAATGATGGGCCTTTAAGATTTGAATCTGTTCCCTTTTGGCAAATGAGTCATGGGACCTTGTAGAAGTCACTCCTCTTCTTCCATGTTAAAGGTAAAATTCAGATTAGACAAACTAGAATCCTAACAATACACTTAATATCACTGACTATTAAGATGGACTCAGGATTTAGGGTTAGAATTTTCAATTTAATTTTTAAGTTTTTCTTACTGATGGTAGATTTTTTTCCCTAGTCTTGGAAACCATACATTTCATCTATCCAACCTGTAGCAAACAAAACTGGTATTTGACAAAGGGAATAGCAAAGTGATCAGATATGTAGTTCTTAAATACTGAAGGAGTGAGGCTGGAGGGGATGCAAATATATACAGACTTAGTAAAGATACTCTGCAAGCTCATCAGCTCTTTAAGGAAGTACTGCAGAAAGACAGTACGTTCTTTCCAAAAATACAGAAAAACATGTTTATCCATTAATGCCTAACTGAAAATAAAAGTTTTATTGTCAAATGTAACTTTCAGGACTATCCCCATATCAGAAAGAATCAACATAGTCTCAAGGTAAAGTGCATTGCATAACAAGCTCTCACATTATTGAGTCTTTTTCCCTCCCCACCAACCCAGTGAAATGTCAAGGATACATTGGCTGAAGTTTTCCACAGTCCAGATGTCCTTGAAAATCTCATCTGTGCCTGACTGCAGAGAGCCAACCAATGCAAAGCAAACAATGACTGAAGTTCATGACATTATTGAAAGCGTCCGAAACTTGAGTGATCTCTGTTTCAGTAAGATTTTTCTCTATCAAGACACGTGTTTTTCCAAAAATTACCTCTCTGATTCAAGAGAGGAAAGAGCATCATCCTATATGTCTAGATGGTAGGTGAAGATGTTCTAATTCTTTGGCTCAATCTAGTCTTCTGCTTAGTCAGACCAAGTCCCTAACATAACTTCTATTAAAATTACATGTTGGGGTGCCTGGGTGGCTCAGTGGGTTAAAGCCTCTGCTTTTGGTTCAGGTCATGGACTCAGGGTCCTGGGATCGAGCCCCGCATCAGGCTCTCTGCTCAACAGAGACCCTGCTTACCCCTCTCTCTCAGCCTACCTCTCTGCCTACTTGTGATCTTTCTCTGTCAAATAAATAAATAAAATCTTTAAAAAAAATAAAATTACATGTTAAAACTTAAAAATGACATTACAAGTTTTTGTTGGCAGAAGTCTTACAGGTGATAAGAAATGGATACTATTTGAAAATAATATTACTTTCTATAAAATAAAATGCAACTTCCCCTTTTTTAGGAAAGGAAATTGAATTTTTTAAAGTTAAAATGAGGCAAAGAGAGGATTTCCATATATTTGTATTTAAAAATATGTAAATACACTAAAGAATAGGATCTGCCCTTGACCTTTGTTAACCTCTATCATCTGTCCCACTGCTGCTCTCCGTGTATACTCATGTAACTGTATACCTACAGTCATTCCTTGACTACAAAGTTTCATGACACTATTTTGCCCCTTTTTAAAAATATATTTCTGAAACTAATAATACACTGTATGTTAATTAATTGAAATTAAGTAAAAAGTAGAGTTTTAATAGTTATTTCCCCCTTTGAGTATTTATATATGTCTCTGTCTCCTAGAGTTTTCTTTTCCTACCTCCCATTTCTATCTTTCTCCTTTATTCGATCATAATATAAATCAGACAAATGATGGCCTATGGGCCAAATGCAGCCCACTGCTTGCTTTTTGTAAATACACTTTTTTTTTTTTTTTAAAGATTTTATTTATTTTATTTGACAGACAGAGATTACAAATAGGCAGAGAGGCAGGCAGAGAGAGAGAGGAGGAAGCAGGCTCCCTGCCGAGCAGAGAGCCCGATGCGGGACTCGATCCCAGGACCCTGAGATCATGACCTGAGCCGAAGGCAGCGGCTTAACCCACTGAGCCACCCAGGCGCCCCTGTAAATACACTTTTATTGGAACAGCACTATTCCAAGTTTGTTTATACACTGTCTAGGTTTGTATGTGTACAACAAAGAGAGTTGAGGATTTGTGACAGATACTATACAATACAGCCTGTAAAACTTGAAATATTTACTCTTTACTCCTTTACAGAATAAGTTTAACAACTTGTTATGTAGGTGATAAGTCTATCTTTCAAGTGTCTTTGTTGTTGGATGTAATGCAGGGCTGTGGGCATCAGAAAAGTTTCCAAAGAGAAGCTTCCTCCCAGTATTTCCTAAAAGGAACAACTGTTTCCATATGGTGGAAGAAGTTGCCCTAAGCCAATTTCTTGGAAGTCCCTGGTGAGATATCTGAGAGTTGTGTTCGTTCTTATAAGAGGCTTATTCCATCAACTAAATTGCAAGTGGCGTGAGAGCTGGATCTCTGCTATTGTTTACCTTCCATTATCACTGTACCCAGCAGCCTAGCAATAGTACCCTTGTTAGAATGAGGCAGGAAGAGACCCTGACTTATTTCCTGTACTATAGTCCTCTACCAACTCTGCCCCTACCTAAGGCTGAGAGGGTTACTCGGAACTCAGGTCTCTTTCAACTCATTCTAGCACATACTTCAGCTTCCAAGGTGTGTGCAAGTCTTTTTCTTGGTTCTATGCTTTTGAGGGTGGACACTCTACTGGTGGGTATAGCCCTGGGTCTGAGAATTGGTTAAGGAGCAGCTGTTTGCAGAGGAGACAGGTGGATGAAGGGTGGACATGTGGGTTGAGTGTGCAAGTGTCTAGTATGTGACCCCTTTTAGAACAGAGTCAAGGTGAGGGGAAGTAAAGGGAGGTCATACTGGAGACCAGCTCTCTCTTTTTTTTTTTTATTGTTGCAACTATAATATTTATTCTTTTCAATTCAAGTATAATTAACATACAGCGTGATATTAGTTTCAAGTGGGGCGCCTGGGTGGCTCAGTGGGTTAAGCCGCTGCCTTCGGCTCAGGTCATGATCTCAGGGTCCTGGGATCGAGTCCCACATCGGGCTCTCTGCTCAGCAGGGAGCCTGCTTCCTCCTCTCTCTCTGCCTGCCTCTCTGCCTACTTGGGATCTCCGTCTGTCAAATAAATAAAAAATCTTTAAAAAAAATATTAGTTTCAAGTGTACAATATGATTCAACAATTCTATACATTTCTTAGTGCTCATCGAGATAAGTGGACTCTTTATCTCTTTATTTTGTCTTTCCTCCCACCCACCTCTGCTCTGTCAAACACGAGTTTGGTTTCTGTATTTAAGAGTCTGGTTTTTGTCTCTTTTTTTCTTTGTTGCTCATTTGTTTTGTTTCTTAAATTCCACATATGAGTGAAATCATATGAGACCAGCCCTTTCTTTATTGCTCAAGAAAGGAGGACAGAACATACACTACTTCTCTGCTGACCTGATATACAACCTTATCTGGGACCCACAAATTTTACATTCCGCTTGGCCTACCAGACTGCTTTATTTAATCAAGGCAATAAAAATAAATTTGTCAATGGTTTTATAATTTGAAAACAATAGAATGTTCTAAAGCTATTATAATCCTATTTATTGTATGATTTTACATAATAACTAAGGATTTTTTTAACTGCTGCAAAATATTTGTTACTATATTTATCTAATTCATTTATTACTTAAGTGTGTTTATATAATAAATACATAATATGTTATAAATCTAAAAAACTGAGTGCAACAATTACCAGACTTTTGTTTCCATCAGAATTAATGAAAGTGCTAATTTAGAATGCTATTGAAAATAAGTTAAGAGTCTAGGCACCTACATCAGATGCCTAAATACCAAAAAATTATTTTTTCTGTTGCATGGCACCTGGCATTAGCTGAACTATTCTCCTATTTAGGTATTATATCTGTTGACACTGGAACCGCCCAGAGGCTTACACTTACATTCAGTTGCTTCTCTGACTAAGCAGTGGCTCTAGTTGGATTCTTTTTTCTCTTTTTTTTCCCCCAAAGGAGAGATAAAGGTCTTTGGAGGCATTTCCAGGGAAAACATGAATCTAACATAGCTTCGGGTAGAAACCCTATCCCCAAAGGCCAACCAATACTCCCCCAGGATGCACATCCATACCTGGGCTTCTTCCAGATTAAAGTCTGAGGGAAGTCTGAGGGCTTTGCCACATGTCTACCATGGCTGAGTGGCAATCAAGATCATTTTGCACTTTAATAGTCTCCAACATAGGCATGTGATCACTTGTGATCATAAGTAGTCTATCCATATGCTACTTTTGACAACATTTCATCTTTGGTAAATTAACTTTTCCAGAGCACATGGGGCTTTTCTCTTCAAGTCTGACATGTGACCACTGGGGTACTGTCTACACAGTACTCCAAAGTTTCATGAACAAGTTATCTGATTCTGTTTCAAAGCATAACTTTGGCACTTCAGCAAGCTTGCAAAAAAAGAACATTTATAGAGAAAGCAATCTTATTTATACTAATTTTCTGTGTGGTAATGTTACCCAGGTGGCTCAAAAGAATTAAGGCACCTCCCTAAGTGTCCAACTTACTAGTAGCAAGTACCTGAGAAACTGGAGAGTAAAGAGTCCAACATCAGTTAAGTCAGAAAAATTTGCAGCAAATCATACATCCTTGCTTATGTAAGTCTTACGAGTCCGATAAATCTTTATGTTCAGAGAACTTATAGCTTAGAGCATGAAGAGAATGACTTACAACTTAGATATTTGGTTTTTAAGCATTAGGTTTAATAGACTGAATTGTTTAGTCCTGACAAAACAAAAGCATTAGATGACAAGTTCATATCCTGTCCTTCAGATCTGGAATGATTCCCCAATTATGCCTCTTGCCCTACGGTTGTAAATAACAGCTATCATCTCAACTGTTGCTAATGTGGCATTGGCACTGCAAAAAAATAAAATAAAAAACCCACCTCCTGGGGGTGCCTGGGTGGCTCAGTCGGTTAAGCGTCTGACTCAATTTTGTCTCAGGTCATGATCTCAGGGTCATATAATCAAACCCTGTGTTAAGCCCCAGCACAGCGAGGAATCTGCTTGGGATTCTCTCTCCTTCTCCTTCTGTCCCTCCCCTCTCCATGCTCTCTCTATCTCTCTAAAATAAATGGATAAATCTTAAAAAAAAAAAAGCCTACCTCCTATGTTATTCAAAGTGGGGCCATTATACTGAAGCTTTGCTAATTCTATGAAAAACTTGCCTCACATTTAAATAGGACTACCTTCATAAAAGAAGCGTGAAACCACAGGAAAATAATAAAATTGTAAAACTGATAAACTAATAAAAACTAATAAAAAGTAGTTCCTCATAGGAAAGGGAAAAGTGGAACCTGGCTGAACCGGGGACAACATGGGGGGAACACATTTTGCTATATCTTTCAAAAATATTTTTTTGTTTTAGACTTGATTATATTATATATTCAAAAACAAAATTCAAAAATTAAATAAGGAAAAGTAGCTGATCCAAAAGAAAACTGAGCAAAAGTCTTGGACAGATATTTAAAAAAAAAAAAAAAGATATTCAAATGGCTGATAAAGATTTTAAAAAGGTACAGAACTCAATCCATCATTAGGGAAACACAAATTAAAATTAAAATAAGGTGCCACATATCGAGTAGAGTAGTAAAAAAAAAAAAAAGAAAGACAGAAAAGAACATGTTGGTGAGGATGTAGACCAACTAGAATTCTCATATACGGTCAAAGGGAATGTGAAATTGTTTAACCATTGTATAAAAGTGGCAGGATCTCCTAAAGTGAATATATGCATACCTAGTGATCCAGAAATTCTCTGTGTGTGCCAAAGGCATGTACTAGAATGATCACAGAAGCACTGTATATAACTGCTGCAAACTTTAGAAACCACACAAATACTAATCTACAGTTAAGCCGATAAATATCCACATAATGGAATGCCTTAGGTTAATGAGAATGCACTCTACAACTACGTACAGCAAAAGAGATTGAATCTCAAACAAAATAATGAAATATAAACAAAATAATCTAGATACAGAGTATACTTGATAGATTTGATTTATGTAAACCGAAAAAGCAAACCCCCCCAAAACAACCTTTATACAGCTAAAAGCAAGGATGTCGCTTCCCACTTTGGTGGGAATGATGTGCAGAATGGTTCCACAGCTGTGCCGCGCCGGTGAATATGCATCAAGTTTTGATGTGGGTGCTTTCTTATCCCGAAATTATTTGTAAAAATATGCAGAGGCATGTTAGAAAGAGTTACTTCAGCTTTAGCGGAGTCAATTTGTCAAAGCAGTGCACAGGATTCCAAAGCCGTAGAACATACAGTTACAGAATGTGACAAATATTACTTTCTGTTTGAAGCATCGACTATAATTCAAGATCCAGTCAGAGCTCAACGAACTGTGAGTGAGATTTCACAGGATTGTGGCAAAGCTGCCTCTGGAAGCCCATAAGCATAAATCCACAGGTTTATTGCTCAATAAGTGCCTCCTTCATCACACACTGAAATGATCCCTGTTAGGCTGCTTTTGAAAAGCAAACTTTAAAAAGGAGAAGGGGGGGGTGCCAAAATTGAGTCATCAACTGCTAAAAGGTCAGAACTTTGAAGCTGACGGTGCTGCTAAGTGGAAGAGCCTCCTGAGAAAGAGAACTTAAGCCCTAACCTTGATGAGTCTTGGACTAGCATCCAAGACCACCTGAAGATGTCTGAATTACTGGGAGAGACACTGTGGCTCATGAACTAGATGCCTGAGAGCTTTACTCGTGCCTTAGCGTGCCCAGGAAGAAATAATGGCTTGTCTCCTCCGTATGTGTCATGTTCAGCCAACCACACCAAAAGCAAGAGGGAAGCTGGCAGGTTCACTGGGAAGACAGAGCATATGCTGTTCTCACTTTCATTGTTTTGATCATTGTGTTTCCCAAAGAAGCAGCAGTTGGGGCAGAAATGTTGATAGAAATAGGATTAAGTGGTCTGGGCTTTGCCAGGATTGGAAAACAATACCATGCAGTGCCAATATGTTAGTCACTGGTTACATGTGCCTATTTTCATGTAAATAAAATAAATAAATTCATATTCTCAGTAGCGCTAGCCACACATTGGTTACCAAACTGGTTATCTCTGACTACAGAATATTTTCATCTTGCAGAAAGTTCTACTTGACAGCACAGCCTTAGGCCAGAGGTCAGAAAACCAAGTCCCATGGGCTAAATCCAGCCAGGAGCGTTTATAAATAATATTTTATTGGAACATTCATTAATGTGTTGTTTCTGGTCATTTCTGCACTAGAAAGGCAAAAACTGGTTAGCTGCAATGGAGGCTTCTTGTCACAAAGCCTAAAATGTTCAGCATCTGGTCCCACAGAAAATGCTTGCTGATCCCTGCTTCGAGCAACTTTTGATCAAACCAGTTTACAGATTTTGCATAGAAATGCCCGAAGACCTCATAAAAATACTGGAGGCATTCAATCCTTCCCCTCAAGAGACTACATAGACCATACCTTCAGGCTCTAAATAAGCACAAGAAATGTGAATCAAGAGACTTATCTGGCTGTTTCGTTAAAAGTAGGGACAAACTCCCTGGGGAAGATATTCGGGTCCATCACTGAGCACCCATTTGATGTCTTACATTATACTTAGTGCTGATGGAAGAAGAAACACCACAAATCTGCCCTTAGTGGGCTTCTTGTTCATTAGGAAGAAAAGCAAATTAGTTGCTTCCTATTTTGAGCCACATGTCGAAGTGCTAGAGATCTGCTACTCTATAAAGCACACGCATTTCTCAATAAGGACCCAGAGGTGGGGGTTTCCTGCATACGTGGTGCCGAGGGGCATGTGGTAGTGACCATGTTGCCCCTTCCCCCAAGGCTGAAGCAAGTCCGAAGGTGGTGGGAATTTCAGTTCTGTTCCCCGGGAAACAGATGCCAAGATGAGGATTTAAGTAGTTTATCTGCAAGGTGACTCTGGAAATCACTGGAACAGGAGTGGGAAAATGAGGCAGGGAAAGGAAGTAAGCCAAGACAGACTGCAATCATGAGCTTATTATTGGTGCGGGTGACTGCGGCTGAATCCCACTGGGGATCTCTGGGAGTCAGTGTAGAGCATGTCTCAGAGTTTTCCTACGTCAGGGGCGACCAAGCAGTGTTGTTTATTCACCAACTCCCATCTCCAATGGTTGAGGGCTTCTTCCCAATACATCAACGCCACACCATACCCACAACATATCACACACACACACACAGACCCCTCAGGCCTGTCCTACATGCATGCTGAGCATTTAATGCAGCTAGAGGAAGCCCCCAAGTACAGAATCCAGGTGCTGGCAGCAAGAGAAGCCTTTGAGGTGTTCTGTCTGCACTGAAGTGAACTGGAGTCTCTCAGGAAGTGACAGGAGGCCAAACTGACACTTTCCATCTTTGAAGACCCTGTCAGATTCCTGTGATGCCGGCTGTCCAGCCCTGAGACACTGCTGGCAGCAGCAGAGGAAAGAGTGGCTCCAAGTTTCCTGCTGACCATATCTACCTTATTCATCACTATGCGGTTAGGAGAATGCCCAGGAGGTAGCAGATGCTTAATACATGTTTGTGAAATCAGACAGTGATTAGACCTTCATTGTGGATTTTCTCAAAACTCACTGACTTTACTTGTCAGAAAATATTTTCAAAGAGATACAAACAGAGTAGATTGGATTTTACTCCATAACTGGGGTATGCAAGATAAGTCACATTACTGTATTTTTCAAAGCTGAAATTCAATGTGATTCTCAACTCCCATCCTATTCATGATCCAAGTCTACATACATGTTCCCCTGAAGAGGTCCCATGGGCCAAGAAATTTTGTTCACATCAGTACCCCAATTTGTGAGTTCTAAACTCACTGAGTGACATAATTCTGCCTGTCCTGAGCTCTTCTTGGGATTTTATGAACACACAGTTGGAAGCTCTTGATTCTTATAGAACACAGACCCAAAATCATTGATTCCTTCATAGCCCAGAGTAATTCCATTCCCTATGGGTTGGCCACTAACCTCTCAAGCCATCTCCCCATCTACGCCTTTAAAACGTAAGCATATTTCTATCACAGATTCTGGCCATAAAGTGGAACCATCCTCAAAGAATATAAATAGCTTCAAGGCAAGGCCTGGTTATGTTCTTGAAATGGACAAAGGACACACACACACACACACACACGTATGTGTGTGCATGCGCGAGCTCAGTAATATCTCAGGAAATTATCCTTGTCACAGGTTGTGTTCTCCAAAATCACACCCCAAGATGGACATGAGAGTACCAGATATTTACTAAGGATCAACTCATGAAGGGAAGGGAGAGGAAGTGTGATTGAGAAGAGGAAGTTGAACATGCAGGTCCTTCAGAGCCTTGGCCGATCTGGCACAGAGCTCTACAATGAATAGTACTTATCAGGTTGAGGCTAAAATGCCTGAACCTGTCTACTTCTGCTGTGCTCAGTCACCATAATGTCTGCCTTGGACGAGGCAGCTCTCAACAGCTGAAGCTGACCAGGAAGGAGCGGACAGCTGGAGGCTGCCGGCTAAGCACACACCCCAGAGCTAGGCAGCAAGTCTTCCCTGGAAGGGAGATCCATTTGGCACCTTTCCATGCCTATCACGATCTTGCTGCGGAAAGATAAACAGTTCTGGTCTCTAAACGTCTGACAAACTAATAATATATTTTATGTAGACAGCACTTCATAGTTGAAAAGTTTTTCCATATAATAAGATCCTGTTTTAACACTTACATATAAGGCAAATGCTATTATCACCGGTTTACAGAAGAGAATTGCAAAACCAGAGATTGGCTTGTGATCAAATGGTGAGGGTGGGCCTCAAAGTTAGCACTAGTCCTCTGGACTAAATCCTGTCTACCACCTGTTTTTGTAAATGAAAATTTATTGCGTTTGTTCCTGGGCTCTCTATCCTCTCCAGTGACCTAGAAGTCTATTTTCGTGCCAGTACCATACTGTTTTGAGTACTATAGCTTTGTAGTATATCTTGAAATCTGGGGCCATGATATATTCAGCTTTATTTTTCTTTCTCAAGATTGCCTTGGCAATTCAGAGTCTTGCATGGTTTAATACAAACTTAGAATTATTTGCCCTAGTTCTGTTAAAAAAAATATTGATATTTTGATAGGGACCACACTGAATTACACTGCCGATTAATCTATGACAAAAGAGACAAGATACAACAGGGGAAAACACAGTTTCTTCAACTAATGGTGTTAGGAAAAGTGGACAGCTACATACATGAGAGTGAAACTGGAATCACTTTCTTCCACTATATACAAAAATAAACTTAAAATTGGTTAAAGACCTAACTATAAGACGTGAAACCTTAAAACTCCTAAAAGATAACATAGGCAGTAATTTTTTTGACACTGGCCTTAGCTACAGTTTTTGATTGTGTCTCCCCAGGCAGAGAAACTAAGGCAAAAATGAACTATTAGGACTATACCAAAAGCAAAAGCTTTTGCATAGTGAAAGAAACCATCAACAAAATGAAAAAGCAACCTACTGAAGGGGAGAAGATACTTGCAAATGATATCCAATGGGAGATGAATATCCAACATACATAAAGAACTTGTATAACTCAACACAAAAAAACACCAACAATCCAATTAACAAATGGGCAGAGGACCTGAATATTTTTCCAAAAAAGAAATACAGATGGCCAACCAATACATGAAAAGATGCTCAATATCACTAATCACTGTAGAAATGCAAATCAAGATCACAATGAGAAGTCACTTCCTACCACCCAGAATGGCTATGATCAAAAAGACAAGAAATAACAAGTGTTCGCAAGGATGTGGAGAAAAAGGAACCCTAATGCACTACTGGTGAGAATGCAAATTGGTACTACTGTGGAAAAGAGTATGGAATTTCCTCAAAAAATTAAAAATAGAAATAGTGTATGATCTAGTAATGCCACTAGTAGGTACTTACCAAAAGAAAACAAAAACACTAATTCAAAAGGATATACTCAACCCTAGGCTAATTGCAGCACTATTTGCAAGCAACCTGAGTGTCCACTGATGAATTAATAAAGCAGATGTAGTATGCACAAACACACACACACACACACACACAAATATTACTCAGCCATGAAAAAGAACAAAATCTTGTTATTTGTGACAGCATGGATGGACCTGCTAAATGAAATAAGTCAGAAAAAGACAAATACTCTATCATTTCATTTATATATAGAATCTAAAAAACAAAGCAAATGAACCATAGTAACAGGTTCATAAATACAGAGAACAAACTTGCAGGGTGAGGGAATGCGTGAAATGGGTGAAAGGAATTAAGAGGTACAAACATCCAGTTATACATAAGACACAGACATGAAAAATACAGCACAGGGAATATGGTCAATAATGGTGAAAGATAATACCTACACGTATCATGGGAAACACTATATAATATGTAAATTGTCAAACTGCTAAGTCATACTCCTACAACTAATATAACATTGTATGTCAACTATACTTCAGTAGTAAAAAAAGATTTATTGGGGACCCCTGGGTGGCTCAGTTGATTAAGCAGCTGCCTTCGGCTCAGGTCATGATCCCAGGGTCCTGGGATCGAGTCCCACATCAGGCTCCTTGCTCAGCAGGGAGCCTGCTTCTCCCTCTGCCTCTGCCTGCCTCTCTGTCTGCCTCTCTGTCTGCCTATGCTCACTCTCTCTGACAAATAAATAAATAAAATCTTTTTAAAAAAAGATTTATTGGAACTCAGACCATTCATTTAGATGTTGTCTCTGACTACCTTCTTGCTATGCCAGAGTTGCGAAGCTGTGGATGGAGACAGTCTGATCTACAAGGCCTAATATCTAGTAACTGGTTGTTTACAGGTCACTATTTCACCTTCCTACAGTGTTCTACACAATCCCTAATTTAACTCTGAAACACAGTAAACAGAGATCACTGTCCCAGAGATCCCTAGTGGCTAGCAGGTAAGGAATAGGAGTCCAGTGTAAACGGACAAGACTAAATTGTATGAGTGCTCAAGACTGTGGTCAGCTGGAGAAAGCATTGCTTTAATGATGCTGCCTCTTAACAAAAGTTCCCAAGATATCCAGTCACCAAGTGGCTCTTGCTTTCAGACAGCATCCAAACCAGAAATGACCCTCGCCTTCTCAAACCCTCCTCAGAATCCCTCAGCAAAAGTTAAAAGTTTAGATACTCGTGGTTTCCTGATATATGTTCTTCCAAGCTACAGCAAGTTAAATAAACCTTAACTATACTTGCATTTCAGGTGGTCTGTGGCTGATACATTTCAGCATAAAAAATAAGGAAAGGCTTCATGAATTATCATTTGAGGCTGGTATTAAAAATGGATTATTTAGGGCACCGGGGTGGCTCAGTTGGTTAAGTGACTGCCTTTGGTTCAGGTCCCAGGGTCCTGGTATTGAGTCCCGCATCAGGATCCCTGCTCAGCAGGGAGTCTCCTCTCTCTGACCTTCCCTCCTCATGCTCTCTCTTCTTTCTCTCTCTCTCTCTCTCTCAAATAAATAAATAAAATCTTAAAAAAAAAAGAAAATGGATTATTTACCCATACGCAAGAGGTATGGATGGTGGGCATAAGCACAGACAAGAAGACAGCAGAGGGCAGGATTAATTAGAACAGTTTGTTAAGAGTCCAGGCTACAAGTAGGTAGAGTAGCATGGATAGCTAGAAAAGGTGTTTTATGTGTGTGTGGAGGGGTGTCTTATTGCAAGACACTCCTTAAAGAGGAGTGAGGAGCTTAGAGTTATGCATTAGGCCATTAGGATTTCTTTGAATATCCCTTTGGGCAAATCTACAATGAAGTACTTTTCTGGAGATTGAAAATTTGGTTGGTCTTCTGGGAAGCAGTAGCAAGAGGGGAGACTTGGCTTAACTAAAAAAACTTTCACAAAAATCCAGCTGCTCCTAATAATTGAATATTTCCTCTTTTGATTTGTGTTGTTTTGGTGAGCCCCTGAATAGCAGTTTAAAGTGTTTAATTGGTTTTCCTCTGTTCAGTTTTATTAAGCTGTCCTGGGCTCTTGAGTCAGCAAACTTAGCATTTTTTTTTTTTTAAAGCTGAGCTTGCTTTCTTTAGAAGGTTTTTCCTCCAGTTTATTCAGCTTAACTTCTCATATCTGATGCTGAACACTAACCAGCTGCTGGGCATGCAGGAAAAAAGAAAAAAAGAAAAAATGTTTCAGTAATGGTATCTGAAGTTTTCCATTTTGCCTCAGAATATGTGCAGCTCAAAGAAAACCAGTGTGAACAAGTTTCCCTCTGCTGTTGGACAATATGCCCAATAATTAACTTGTTGTGAATGCCTGAGGGTATCACCTTCTCCCACAGCATGCAATGAGAGGAAAAAAACACAGGCAGGCGCTCAGGAGAGCTAGTCAATATCATCTCTTTGCCATTCACCAGCTATGTGATCATGTGTGTAATGACTTTGATGATTGACACCCCAACATCCATTCGTTCTCAATGATTACTCCAAATCAAATGATTATTCCCAACTCCGGATGCATACAAGAATCACCTCTGCCACCTGCTAACACTTCACACACATTTCATGAGACATAGCCAGGGTGAAAGCCTCTAGTTTAAATGAACCATTGTTACAGATCATTTGAATAATCATCTCATTCTTGGTGACTGACTCATGAGACTTAAAGGCAAAGGATAGCTAATTCTTATTGAGTGCTTACTGTATCAGCTAGCCTTTGTGACATAAGAAACCATCCTAAAACTTAGTGGCTTTAATCTACGTTTTATCTCATGAGTCTATGCATTGATTGTCAGGTTCTTCAGGTCTGGGCTGACATTGTTGATCCATGCTGAGCTTACATAGGAGTATGGAGTCAGCTGGGGAGGGATGAATGGTGACTGGTTGATCTAGATTATTCAGAGGCCCAGCTGTTGCCCAGGGCAACCAAAGCGATGTGTTTCCCCTACCCTGGGCTGCTACTCATGATAGGTAGGTGCCTGGGTGGCTCAGTCAGTTAAGCGTCTAAGACTTGATTTTGGCTCAGATCATGATTTCGGGGTTGTAAAACTGAGCCCCACGTCAGGCTCCACACTCAGCACAGGGTCTGCTTGCCCCTCTCCCTCTGCTCCTCCCCATCCTCCCTTCCTCTCCCCCCCAAATAATTAATTAATTAATTAATTAATAATAAAAATCAGTCTTAAAAAAGAAAAAGAGCAACAAGGAAAGGCAAGTCCTAATATGCAAGTACATTTCAAGTCTCTGCTTGGTCATGCCCAGTATCAGTCTCTTGACCAAAGTAAGTTACACGGCTGAGTCCAGAGTCAGTATAGAATGGGACTACCCTAGGGATGTGGCTACAAGGAGGTGTGAACAAACCGGTAGCTACTGTACTCACCACGTGCCAGATAATGTTCTAAGCTCTCTGCAGTAATACACTTGATCCTCTGCAAACTCAATGAGGCAGACAAACTATACTAATTCCATTTTGCAGTTGAGGGAAATGAGACACGGAAAGGTTAAATAACACGCCCAAAGAAGGTTACACAGTGACTAAGTGGCAACATTATTATTTGAACCCAGTCAATCTGGTTCTAGATTTCATGTTCAGAATCATGATATCATATATAGCTGAAGTGTATACGGGAAACTATTCCTCACTGTTAAGGAGGAGATACAGGAAGAAACACTCCTACTCTCTCCCTGGACATTGTCCCATGCGGATGTGTGGCTTGGGTGCAGGGACAGTCATCTTGCCAATACCCACCAAGGGCCAAGAGCACTGCCAACAGCCAGAGTTCTGATAACCTATGGAGAAGACCACCTTGTTTTTTGTTATGCGAAATAATAACACTCTTCATTGAAAAATCAGAGTGAATTAAATTTCCCTGAGACTTGCAATTTAAAGGATTTTAATTTTCAACGGCTAAGTCACAGAACCTCTCCAGGACTTGATTTCTTCACATTCAAAATATAAGTCTTGAATTAGATGATTGCTGAAGTTGTTTCCACTATTAACATTTATAATTTTCATGATACCATAGATAAGGAAACAAATTTGGTTGTTGATTATGGCAGAGGGTCTATACACTAGCAAAAAGCTTAAACACTGGCAAATATTTAGCTTTGTTTTTGTCTTAGTTTTCTGTAGTTGCTGTGACAAATAACTACAAACAGTGGCTTAAAACAACACAAAATTTGCTGTCGTTCAGTTCTTTAGTTCAGAAACTCACCCCAGATGTCACTGGGCTAAGACAGAGGTGAGGCAGGAACCACACTCCTCTCTGAGCCTCTAAGGGAAAATCTTTTTCAAGACCATCAGCATTCTGTGTCTTGTGGCTCATTCTTACATCTTCAGAATCAGCAAAGACTGAGTTCTCACATCACATTTCTCTCTCATCACAGCCCACAAAGTCTCTCTGCTCTTATGAACCCATTCGATTAGACTAGGTCCACTGGAGAATCCAGAATAATCTCTCCATACCAAGTCTCTAATGAAGCCCTAATGGCATATTCAAAGTCCCTTCTGCCATGCAGGATAACATATTCAGTTTCTGAGGATTAGAGTGTGGACATCTTGCGGGGGACGGCGGCTATTCGCCCTACCACTGTTTTCTTGGCAAATGTGCTTAACCATTAGAGTACATAAATACTGACTTTCTCAACTCTAAGAATATCCAATTTAAAAAATTCCTAACCATGGAAAGCACACAGAACACTGTAAAATTATCTATTACTATTATCCAGAGTTAAGAAGAGTAGCATTTTAGCCAATATCCTTTAGCCTCTATGAATGTAAGATTTTTGACAAAAATTGATTCAAAGCGTACATATCTTCACTTTCTTTTCACTTACCACTAAGCTATGAACTTGCAAAAACTTGGCTTAATTTTGGTGGCTACATAGCATTCTATCAAGTAGACAGAACTGATGTGATCTGTTTAATGAATCCCTTCTTTTTGGACATTTCCACTGCTGCTAAACTCTCACTCTTAAGAGCAAACATTCTTGCACATACATTTGTACATAAATCGTTGGGCACATTCTTTAAGACCAGAATAACAAAGTGACTGAAATCTTGGGGTTTAGAATCAGATTTTCTAGAAATGGAATTTTACCCTGCTTAGGGGCTCTTCCTCTCACTCCCAAGGTGAGGTAACAGAATCACCTGGAATAGTAGTGGAAATGCCAGGCCTTGGGCACTACCTAGATTTAATCAAACACTCCATGAGGAAGGTAGAGGCTTTGCATTTGTAAACAAGCTTTCATGGTTGTGACACATACTCAGGATCTCTGGTGCCTCTCCCCAGTTTTCCTTTTCCTGAAATTTGTTGACATTGAAATGCCATAACTCCTCCTTACATACTGTATCCCCTAAAATAACCTTCCGGTAGGAGAAAAAGGAAAAAGCAAGGTGGAAAAGATGTGCATGAAAGATACAGGAGCCGATCTTTATGCTCTAGCCCCCAAATTTGTCCAGCATGTTGCTTAATAGAAAATTCTTCATATCCTCTCACCCTAAATCAGAGTGGATAGTCTTCAACTTTTTCTAACAAATATTAAAAATGCATGAATTAAAACTATGTGTGTATGTTGCTCATTCTGAAGGGTGATTAGATAGGAGCTAAATTTTATTGTGCATTTATGATGCACTAGGCCCTCCCTAAGTGAAATATCTATATATTTATTTCTCACCATGGCTCAAATATGTGTGTGTGTGTGTGTGTACATACACACATTTATTTCTCACAATGGCCCTAAGAAGTAGCTATTCTCCCCACTCTGCAGATGAGAAGACAAAGGCATAGGGGGTTAAGGGTTAAAAAAATGGTTCAAGGTTTCACCATACGTAAGCCATGATGCCAGATAAAAACACGAGATGTGAGTCAAGACTCCATGCTTTCAGTCCATTCCTATCAGGTACCATTATAACTTTACTTCTGTATATATATTAATAAAATAATAAAATAACTAATAAGATAATAAGTAATGAAAACAGTAAGACCTACCACTTACAGCATGTTCTCTTGGTGCTCAGCACTATATCCACTCACATTTCATTTGATCTTCGTACTGTATCTCTGAGGTATAGTTTATATTGTATCATTTAGGAAGCCAAGCTCAGAGACATGAACTAATTTTTCCTGGGCTGTCCTGCCAGTAAGTGTCTTAGTTAAAGCTTGGCCTTCACCTCCCTGACTGTGAAACCCCAAAGTCTTACACACAGCTTTATTCCAACATTAAAGAACATCCTACTAGATGAAAATGTCTTTGGGGAATCTGGTCTGTTAGACTACCATCAGTAAATATACTTGTTTCACTTAATAACATAGAGGGAATTAGCAAGAATGGCAGGCAGAGGTAATCCCAGAAGGAAACAGAAGGAAGGAATGAACAAACAAACAAACAAACAACAGCTACAGCTGAGGAGGTAAACTGAGATTTGCATAAACATTCCTGACATTGGCCTCCAGACCCCAGTTCCTCACTTTGAAGACACTGCTGAACTCTGGCTCTCCAATTCAACAAAGCTGCCGCCCTCAAACTCTGAAGACAGCTTCCATCCTTAAAATGTAGTTGCTCACATCTCGGTCAAGTCCTTGAAAACCCAGCTGTTTCCCCGAGGTGAACAGACCCTGTGAGTCAGTCCGGCCTGTGCCCTGGCAAGCAGGGAGCCTGGTGTGCATAATCAAAGCCCTTTAAGTGAAAGTTCAGCCACAGAGATGAAGGAACCAGATTCCAGGAATCTGCCGTTTATCATTGGGGAAAAAAATGGTCCCAGGCACACTCTCCTCTTCTCCTCAAAGCAAATGACAACTAAAAAATCAGGATTATTTAAAAATGCCTTATACAGTATAGATACTACAGAGTAGTAGTATCTACTGATTCAGGTTTTTGAGTAAAACATCTACAAGAAAGGCAAAATGAGAACTGTGGCAAGAACTGAAGACATGTTTTCAAAACAGAGCACTTATTATGATTAGGGGCACCTGGGTGGCTCAGTGGGTTAAGCCTCTGCCTTTGGCTCAGGTCATGATCCCAGGGTCCAAGGATGGAGCCCCTGCACAGGGCTCCCTGCTCAGTAGAGAGTCTGATTCTCTCTCTGCCCTAACCCCTGCTTGCGCGCACGCTCTCGCTCGCTCTCTCTCTCTCTCTGAAATATATAGAAGTCATGATTAAGGTAAAATGGAATTGAAAGGGGAAGGGGATATAGTGTATCATAAAGTCATAAAATTAATAACTATCACAAAGTGTGCTACCTTTTATGAGAGTAGAGGTCTTAAATAAGAACCCAAGGATGTCAGAGCAGAAACAGAGCTCTGGGGCCACCTAGAGGAGGTTCTTCGAACGTCATACCTTTCAGTTATGTGTTCTGTTCAGTCTATTTTTCACATAGTTTTCTGAGCAACATGCAATTAGTTGGATGAAGCTGCTTAAACCAAAGTGTTCAGAGAAATCCCGATTCTCCTACAGGTAAAATTTTCCTTGCTACGGAGTTTAGAGTTTAGAATGTTGGAAGAGTTTTCACAAAATCACACAAACAATGGCCATGTGGCTACTTGTGGTTTCGTGGTCTTCAATTTGGCCATCTCTGGGAAACCAAAAACCTCTGTGGCATTTGGTTTGTATGATTTTGACCAAAACTGAATGATTCAAAATTTCCTCACAAACATCAGAGTTTTGCAAACCACCTTCTCCATTTTGCCAAGAAACGGAATAGTCTATAGATTAGTGTTACGCAAATTTTTTCCAACATGGATGTCATATTGAATAAGAAAGTTGGGCCTAAATGATCTCATAGACCATTTGCTACCACAAAGCAAAATTGCATGAGAATTACTGAAAAGTATGGCATGGCTTGTGATAGAAATCCAGTGATTTGAAGTCTATTTTCAAAAATGGAATACTTAATCTTTCCAAAGTAAAATATAGATTCTTCACCTTGCAATTGATATTATTACAGAGGGAAGAATAAGCTAATGAAAAGAACAGGGGGTCCTGGGACCAGTTCTACAATCACATATTTGAAGAGTAGTTCCTTGATGGGGCAGCTTTAAGCTGTGCCAATTTATTGGACCTGGAACTGCACTTCCAATAATTCATTCCTCCAGGTTAGGGCTGGCCACAGGAGAAACTTCCCTGAGAGTTAGAAGGTGAAAGGGAAGCAATAGCCTCTGTGCTCTGAAGGGCACCACAGGTGCCATGCACGGCTGGCACACATATACGTTACTGTCTGTCTGCTGCCTCGCCTTATGGGCACCAGGAATCACCAGACCTCAACTCCTCTAGCTCCTGCCATGCCTTACTCTTTAGTTTCTCCAAGCCTCGGACTAGACACGTGTGTGGCTTAGGACACTGTCTCTTTCTCCACATTGCCTGTATCATCAAAGTTGGAGGCAGTGGGAAATAAACAGGAGTTCCAGTTTGCCAAGGCAGGTTCCAGCTGTTTATGAGAGTTCCAGTTTGTCCTCATGCCCCTCTACCTCAGGCCCAGCTTTACTTCCAGACTGCTGGTTCGGCTGATCTGCGGTGACTTCAGAGTCACCATCGGACATGAAAACAGTGGCTTTACATAGACTTCCCCACTAGCTTCCACGGTTGTCCAGGGGTCTAATCCATAACATAAATCCCTCATTCCATATCGCTCAAAAGCCTTCTGCCTCTTTGAGCAAACCCTAAATGATACAGTTAATGTTACAGAGCCTCAATCACTTCAGCTGCAAAGCAGAGCAAAGATGCTAGAAGTTATCTTAGTTTCCTTTCTCTATGAGATAACACAAATTTTACCTCCTGTTAAGAGTTCCTCTGATAGGTGTAAAAAAGGTAGAAGGCCTTCAAAACTTTATTAATTGAAGACAACACAAACAAATGGAAAGATATATCATGCCCATGGAATGGAAAAATTAACATTGCAAAAATACCCAACTACCTAAAACAATCTGCAGATTCAATGCAATCCCTATCAAAATACCCATAGTATTTTTTTCACAGAGCTAGAATAAGTAATCTTAAAATTTGTATACAACCACAAAAGACCCTGAATAGCCAAAACAATCTTGAGAAAGAAAAACGAACTCACATTTCAAGCTGTATCATATCATATCATATCATAAAGCTATACTAATCAAACCAATACAGAATTGGCACAAAAACAGATAGATTAATGGAAAAGACTTGAGGGCACAGATATAAACCCACAAGTATACAATCAATCTACGACAAAGGAGGCAAAATATTCAATGGGAAAAAGATTATCTCTTCAATCAACGGTGCTGGGAAAACTGTATGGCTACATGCCAAGGAAGGAGGGAAGAAGGAAGGAAGGAAGGAACTGTACTACTTGCTTACACTATCCACAAAAATAAACTCAAAATGGATTAAAGACCTAAATGTGAGACCTGAAACCATAAAAATTCTAAAAGAAACAGGCAGTAATCTCTTGGACATTAGACTCAGCAACATTTTTCTGGATATGCCTCAACAGGCAAGGGAAACAAAAGCAAAATAAGGGCGCCTGGGTAGGTCAGTCCTTGAGTGGCTGCCTTTGGCTCAGGTCATGATCAGGTTGGTCCTGGGACTGAGCCCCGCATTGGGCTCCCTGCTCAGTGGGAAGCCTGCTTCTCTCTCTCCCACTCCCCCGGCCTGTGCTCCCTCTCTTGCTGTGTCTCTCTCTGTCAAATCAATCAATGAATAAAATCTTTTAAAAAAGCAAAATAAACTATGGGGACTACACCAAAATAAAAAGCTCTTGTACAATGAAGGAAACCAACAACAAAATGAAAGGCAACCTACTGAATGGGAGAGGATATCTGCGAATGGTATCTCTGATAAGTTGCTAATAATCCAAAATATATAATTATATATATAAAATATATAAAGAATTCAACACACACACACACACAAACAAATAATCCCATTTTTAAATGGGCAGATAAACTGAATAGATAAACTGAATAGGCATTTTTTTTCCAAAGACAACATACATATGGCAAACAGAAACATGAAAAGATGCTCAACATCACTCATCATCAGGAAAAGGCAAAACCAAACTACCATAAGATATCACTTCACACTTGTTAGGATGACTATTATCAAAAAGACAACAAATATTGAGTGTAGATGAGGATGTAGAAAAAAAGGAACCCTTGTGCCCTGTTGGTGGAAATGTAAATTGGTGTAACCACAAGGGAAAATAGTATGGCAGTTTCTCAAAAAATTTAAAAAAGGAAATACCATATGATCCAATAATTCCACTATTGAGTATTTATCCCAAGAAAATGAAAACACTAAATTGAAAAGATATATGAACCCTTATGTCTATTGCAGCATTATTATAATAGCCAAGATATAAAGTAATTTATGTCTGTTGATAGATGAATGGATAAAGATGTATATTCATTGTGTGTATATACAATGGAATATTACCCATAACAAAGAATGAGATCTTGCCATTTGCAAGAACATGAATGGACCTGGAGGATATTATATAAAGTGAAATAAATCAGACAGAGAAAGACAAATACTACTTCACTTCACTTGTATGTAGAATACAAAGCAAACGAACAAAGAGAAACAGACTCATAAACACAGAGAGCAAACTGGTAGTAGGCAGAGGTGAGGTGGGTGGGTGGGGGATGGGCAAAATAGGTGAAGGGGATTAAAAAGTGCAATTTTCTAGTCATAAAATAACTAAGTCACAGAGATAAAAAGTAGAGCATAAGGAATATAGTCATAATATCGTAATAGAGATTATAGGGTGCATTTGTCATGATGAGCACGCCATGATGTATGAAGGTGTTGAGTCACAATATTGTACACTTGAAACTAACACTAAGCTAACGACACTGGAATTTAAAATTAATTTTAAAATATCATACTGTAATAACACTGTATGGTGACAGATGATGACTTCATTTATTGTGATGAACATTGAGGGGTGTAGAGAATTGTCAAATTGCTATATTGTACACCTGAAAGTAATATAGCACTGTACATCAACTACAATTCAATAAAAACAAAAAAAGAACTTGGAGAGCAGGTTTTGTTTGCCAAAAAATCTATCAAATTGTTATGGAATTCCTAATTATTATACACTGAGAATGAGTATTCATTAGATATTAATCTTCTTCTCATCACAGTAATAACTAACATTATTGAGTATTGAACATATGGCAGACACTGTGCTTTCAGACACAGATTAACCTCATTTAATCCTAACAAGATGGGTGATGCTCCATTTCAGAGATGAGAAAATTGAGAAGGGAGAAGTGAGTCAGTCAGTAAGTGGCAGAGCTCAGATCCGAATTCAAGAAGCATGATACAGAGCCCATGCTCTCATGCTATGTACAGAGAAAAACATGCCTGAAACTGTAGTCTCTGTCCTCAAGCAGCTTAGCTTGGGAAATAGAGTCAAATTATTGTAATTCAGTAATGTCACTGTAGTATAATGGAATACACAGCAGTCCATAAAAATCAGACACTGGAGCCTGATGGTTGGAGCCGAACCATGAAAGACAAAGTTGGATTTACTCTGGAGAAAAAGGAAGGAAGGATATTCCTGGCATATAAAACTAGATGAACAAAGCTTGTAGATAGGAAGCAGCCTGTCATGTTACTTGAGGATGATCAGAGAGAGAGATATGAGGGTGTACAGGGAGAATGGGAGCGGCAAGGCCGGTGAAGGAAGAAGGAGCCCAATTCCTATATGCTCATCTAAGAAGTTGAAACGTTGTCATCAATCTATGGGGATTCAAGCATTTTTCAAAGGTGGATGATATGGCCAGATATGCATTTTGTGAACCTTAAGATTTCTGGCAGCAGCTTAGAGGATAGTTTGGAGTTGGAGGAGACTGGATAGAGGAAAAACAGCAAACTAAGAGCAAAGAATAAGGAAACATGATTGTGGACTCTTCTAAATTGATGGCCAGTGTCAGCCTGGAGATGACGAACTGTAGCAGTCTTGTCTCTTCTTAGTAGCTTGACCTTGGCTGCCACACAGCCTGTAGCTGCTGGCTGAGCCTTCCTTGTCCTGGGACCAAAAACTGCAAGGAGGTAGGCATCTTTTGACATTTCTTGAAAAAGACTGCCAGTATCTAAACTGGTATGAGACGTAATGACCTTGAATGTGGAGAAATGCTTGGTACACTGGCAGATTAGCCATGAGTATTTTCATTTCAAGCTTTCCCATGGAACATTAAGGATCTTAACTACGGAGAATCAGTCCTTAAAATGAAAAGAGTAGTTTAGTGGAAAAGTACCACAGGAAAGTAGGCATGGCTCTGATTCCGAAGTCCACCATTCACTAGAGAGTAACACTGGTCAAGATACTTAACCTTGCTGAGTCTCAACATTCTAATCCACAGAAAGCTTAATAAATCATATCCTATACCATTAGTGAAAGGATTAAATCAGCAACCACATACCACACACCGAGCTTGTTATCTCACACATTAGAAGCCATCAAAAAGTATTAGTCCTCCTCTGCCTTTCCTTCCTTTTCCTCCCATTCCTATCGCTCCCCACTCATATGTGGTGAATGATGCTTTATGTCAATATCATACAAACATAATGCGAGAAGGAACCTAAACTAATTAAATGCTGTGACTGAAAATGGCACTAAGTATTTCACATTTATTATTTCGATTTTTAGAAGGATTTGGGGCTGTTCTGATTTTCAAGAGAAATGAGAATACAGATGCAGTACCACCTGAATAAATGCCCCCATGCTTAGCCACAAAAACACTGAAATTGTAGCAAGACAAAAATCAGGACTTTTGGTCTAAGCTAAGAATGGCTTTGGATTTGAAAGTTAAAATTTCAGGATAATATACTGACATATGGAATCTATATTTTAGTTATAGGAATTATACTTAATCTTCTTTCTCTTTAAATATTCCTATAATGTTAAAATTAAGAGCTAGTTTTATAAAGTTATATTAAAAATATTTAGCTCACTCTGCCCTTCATGTAACAAATCCAAAGCCCTTTGGCCATGTTGGTCAGGACTAAAATTGACAGCTGAAGTCTGCTCAAGAGAGCAGTGGGGAGATTAATGTTACTTTGCATTTTGTCTAATCACAGCATTTCTATTAGACTCATAATAATTGACCCTTGTGTGTGTATCCTCCACTTGGGAATCACTAAAGAATTAGTAGCTCATAAAATGGCACCTGCTCAATTGTCCCTTAACAACAAGTGTGATAAAAATTGCCCAAATTCATAAATGTGATTGGAAATGCTGCCATAATGATGATAATGGATCTCCTTAGGTCTATGGTATTTTATGTTTCCCTATGAGGTTTTATTTTTTCCATCTTCCTTTCATTTCCTTAACTGAAAATATTTCAAAAGTCTGATGTAAAGCCATAAAATGAAGCCATTTGGTACTAAGTCAATCTTTCCTCTTAACCCACTCTACAGTGACTAGGCATTTTAATTAGTGCAAATCTCTTTTGTCCATGAGTAATTTTAATGAGTGTTTTTGGCTGTGCTGTTCTATATGGCATTAAGCTTGCATATTTTTATCCTAAACTCTGCTTTCATCCCTAACTAAAATCGGGTTGATTTTTAAATGAGAACAGGAGTATCTTGGGGTCATTTTGCTAAGTGACTCAATGAGTTCGGGTTCCTGAGGGAAAGCACTGTGGTGGAGGGAGTTGTTTATGTTCAAAATACAATTAGTCCCATAGCAAGTTCCAAATAAGAAAAGCACCACGTTGGGGCACCTGGGTGGCTCAGTGGGTTAAAGCCTCTGCCTTCGGCTCAGGTCATGATCTCAGAATCCTGGGATCAAGTCCCACATTAGGCTTTCTGCTCAGCAGGGAGCCTGCTTCCTCCTCTCTCTCTCTGCCTGCCTCTCTGCCTACTTGCGATTTCTGTCTGTCAAATACATAAATAAAATCTTAAAAAAAAAAAAAAAGCACCACGAGGCTATCTCTAAGGTGGGTAATTCTGCCTTAGTTCATAATTTTTCTTCTAATTACAGCAAGGAGGAGATAGGTCAAAAAGCAAGTGCACCCAAAGACACACACAAAAATGTACACGGTAGCACTATCTGTAACAACCCCAAAGTGGAGACTGCTCAATTACCATCAGTGGTAAAATGGGTAAATATTTCACAGTATTTTCGTGCGATGGAATACTAGAGAGTGGTGAGGATGAACCAACTGTAAATACTCACAAGCTCAAGGATAAATATTGCTAACAAAGTTGGGAGCAAAGGAAGCCTGACATGAAAGAATACATACTGAACTTTTTTTTTTCCATTTCCACAAAGTTCAAATTGAGAGAAATTAATTGATGGTGTTAGAAGTCATGACACTGATCATACCAGGAAAGAAGATCGGAGCTACGTGGACATAAGTGAGACTTCTAGGTAATATTCTATATCTTGCTATGGGATGCTGGTTACACAGATACATTCACTTTTTGGATATTCCCTCTGATATATACTTAGATTTGTCTGCTTCTTTAAACATAATTTTCACCAACAAAAGTTTAGAACTGACAGTGCAGGAGCCGCTCATCCATTGGTTCAGTTGTTTCTTGTTCATGTCGCGTATGAGAAAGCCCAAGAAATTCCCAGCTAAGAATAATGACTAATGAATATGGAAGCTGTTTGGGTTTACACTCAGGTACCAGAAAATGCATCAGCGAGAGTATAGAAGTGAGTTTAGTCATAAAAGTGAAAATACCCCTGGCTCAATGAACCAACAATTATACATGAATTGCCAAGTTTTTACTGCCCAGATCTGGTACCGCCCAGTGCTCTATGGCAGCAAATAAGCATGTTAGAAAGGAATAAACTGCTGTCTGTTGGGCAGGGATCTTTACACACATTCCTTCAAAGAGGGTTCTGCCATCTGGTTAGAAGGTTTACAGCCTCTTCACTGTGTGAATGTCTATTAAAAGGACACATGAACAGGAGACAATGAGGAAGAATAAATACAAGAATCCTGTACTCACCTCACCAGAGTGTGAATCTCCCCAGCAAGCCCAGACCCTGCAGCCTGCCTCAGCCCATCACGCAGATGTCCTAATGAAGATGAGTCCTAAGCAGAATGCACACAGCAAGGGGTAGAGTAAGGTTTGCTGCTCAAAGCATGTTTAGTCTCATATAAACTAGGCTAATAATCAGCCTGTTCTTAGATTATCTGTTGGAGGATTTTTTTAATGTGGATTTAAAATTAAGCACTTTCAATAGCGATTCTTAATTTAAAAATTAAATTTGAATCAGTTGATTGTCTCGAAAGCTACAACTACACCTGTGGCTCCCAGGATGAGAAAAACAAAACAACAACCAAGAAAACAATTCAAGACCTTGATTTTACCAAAGTATCCTCTAATTATTTATACACATTCCCCCACTCCCATAGATTTCATGGGTGAAGTGAGGCTCTGCATAAAATACCGTGCCCTGCCAGTAAGACACTTAATCAGCATCTACACCTGTTACCTGCAGTGAGCTGGCTTGCGTATTACACTTTCTGGTACAGGAAAGGCTTTCGTAATACATGATACTGTCCAAGCTTATCACAGCCCCTTAATACTGCTGCCACCGACTCCTAAGTGGTCATTCCCTGACTGATATTTCTCAAGAAATTTCTTCTGTTGCTTCTAGAATTCTTGCTGCTTCAAGGAGAACTTCTATGCTCTCATCACAGGTGTGCTATCATACTTTAAATTTCTTTTAATCATGTGGTCAACAGTGAAGGATATTGTGCAAAACATTATGGCAAGTTATACAATGTATCCTGTAAGTACATCATTTACGTAAGTGTTTAAAGAGAAATGTAAAATGAAAAACCCCACTGCCATCTTCTTAAATGAAACTACTGATGCCATTGGTAACCACTCCAAAATAAGGTGCAAGCAATCTTAGACTGCACCTACTCAGCAAAGCATGTGGAAGGTGGCTGAAGACACTTAGCTTGATGAAAAGTTCCAAGTTCTTCATTTTCCTATAGCTTTCAAATATTTAGGATTTCTCGATTGGTATCACATTTTTTTCTTCCCCAAAACACAACTTCTTAAGAGCTACTTAAATTCACAGTGCTTCACATATGGTAGAATCTAATTTGGTGAATGACTGAACTCTTAAATGGATAAACAGGGTAAAAAGATGGATGTGTGGATGGATGGATGGATGGATGGATGGATGGATGGATGGATGAATGGATGGATGTGTGGATGGATGGATGGATGGATGGATGGATGGATGGATGTGTGGATGGATGGATGGATGGATGGATGTGTGGATGGATGGATGGATGGATGGATGGATGGATGTGTGGATGGATGGATGGATGGATGGATGGATGGATGGATGGATGTGTGGATGGATGGATGTGTGGATGGATGGATGGACGGATGGATGGATGGATGGATGGATGTGTGGATGGATGGATGGATGGATGGATGTGTGGATGGATTGATGGATGGATGGATGTGTGGATGGATGTGTGGATGGATGGATGAATGGATGGATCAATGGATGAACTACCTACGCCTTGATAACTGAGTTCTTTCTGCAGGATTAAATTCATTTTGTACTATATCTTCACAAGCATGCTTTTGTAATTTATAGGAACAGAAAAAGTCTGGAAGTTTATACCCTCTGACCAACATCACCCCACTTTTCCTTCCTCCAAATCCCTAGCAACCACCACTCTATTCTCTGCTTTTGTAAATTCGCCTATTTTAGATTCCATATATAATTGAGGTCATGCAGTATTTGTGTCAAACTTACTTCAATTAGTATAGTGTTTGTCACTTTCATCCGCATTGCTGTAAATGTCAGTATTTCCGTTTTCTTAGAGGTTGAATAATATTCATGTGCATGTATTTCAAAATTTTTTAGTTTTTTAAAATTCTAATAAAATGAAAATACAGTGTTATGTGTGGATGTTTTCCTTATCCATTCATCCACTGATACATATTTAGATTGTGTTGATGTCTTGACTATTATGGATAATGCTGTAATGAACTTGGGAGTGCATATTTGAGATACCAATTTCAATTCTTTTGGATATATACCTAGAAGAGGGATGACTGGATCATACGTTAGTTCTATTTTTAATTTTTTTTAATAAACCTCCATATTGTCTTCTGTAGCGACTGCCCCATTTTACATTCCTATCAATAGTCTAAAAGGATTCCAATTTCTCTTTATCTTGGCCAAAACTTGTTATCTCTCTCTTTTTTTTTTCAATAATAGCCACCCTTAAATGTATGAGACAATATTTCATTGCACTCTTGATTTGCATTTCCCTTAAGATTAGTGATGCTGAACATTCATTCATACATTTGTTTGACCCTTTGTGCTCTTCTTGAAAAAAATAATTATTTCTGAGGTCTAAACCTCTTGAAACTACACAACTTCAGTTATGTTACCTATTAACACTTACACTTTTAGGAAAAGGAATCTGCCTAGTATTTATTAGAACAATCTTGAATAAGTAGGTCAACCACATCATCACTCATCTTAAAAATATTAGTTTTGAAAAGGAACACATGGCTGCTGTTTTTTACCTTTTTTGGCTGTTAACACTTCTACGTATTAAACCAGCCATGGATAATGGGTACATCATATAAGTACAAGTTAGCAAAGCTAGCATGTGAGGATCGTGGAAACCAGTACCAATACATCACAGTCCCATTTAGTTTGCCACAATAAGCATTTCTTTCTCATGCCTGTGTTTAACTCAATAGAATTCTTTTATTTTTATAAATGTGGGGGGTTGTACCATTGATTTTGAGGAAGTGCTGTCATAAAGTTAGTTAAGGGGGAGGAGTCAAGATGGCGGAGAAGTAGCAAGCTGAGACTGCTTCAGCTAGCCGGAGATCAGCTAGATAGCTTATCTAAAGATTGCAAACACCTGAAAATCCATCGGCAGATCGAAGAGAAGAAGAACAGCAATTCTGGAAACAGAAAAACAACCACTTTCTGAAAGGTAGGACCGGCGGAGAAGTGAATCCAAAGCGACGGGAAGATAGACCCCGGGGGGAGGGGCCGGCTCCCGGCAAGCGGCGGAGCAACCGCGCACAAAATCAGGACTTTTAAAAGTCTGTTCCGCAGAGGGACATCGCTCCAGAGGCTAAACCGGGGCGAAGCCCACGCGGGGTCAGCGTGGCCTCAGGTCCCGCAGGGTCACAGAAGGATCGGGGGTGTCTGAGTGTCGCAGAGCTTGCGGGTATTGGAACGGGAAAGCCGGCTACAGAGGCAGAGCCGACAGTAAGCTCGCAGCTCCGTGTTACCTTGAACCGGTCGCAGGCTCGGTGAGCTCGGGGCACGGCCGGAGGTCAGGCAGACGGGAGTAACTGGGCGCTGTTCTCTGAGGGTGCACTGGGGAGTGCGGCCCTGGGCTCTCGGCTCCTCCGGGCCGGAGACCAGGAGGCCGCCATTTGTATTCCCGTCCTCTGGAACTTTACAGAAAGCGCTCAGGGAACAAAAGCTCCTGAAAGCAAACCCGAGCGGATTACTCACCCCGGCCCCGGGTAAGGGCGGTGTAATTCCGCCTGGGGCAAAGACACTTGAGAATCACTACACCAGGCCCCTCCCCCAGAAGATCAACAAGAAATCCAGCCGAGACCAAGTTCACCTACCAAGGAGTGCGGTTTCAATACCAAGGAGAGCAGCAGAATTCCAGAGGAGGAGAAAGCCAAGCACGGAACTCATGGCTTTTTTCCTGTGATTTTTTTTAGTCTTGCAGTTAATTTAATTTTTTCTTCTTCATTTTTTTTTTTTTTCTCGCCTTCAGGTAAAATTTTATTTTTTATTTTATTTTTTTTTATTTATTTTTTATTTTTTATTTTTTTTTAACTGTTACCTTTTTCTTTTTTAACGATTTTTTAATAGTTTATCTAATATATATATATTTTTTTACATTTTTCTTAGGTGTTTTCTTTTTTAAAAAAAAATTCTTTTCTTTTCTTTTCTTTTTTTTTTTTTTCTTTTTTCTTTCTTCCTTTTTGAACCTCTTTTTATCCCCTTTCTCCCCACTCACGATTTTGGATCTCTTCTAATTTGGCTAAAGCATATATTCCTGGGGTTGTTGCCACCCTTTTAGTATTTTACTTGCCCCTTCATTTACTCTTATCTGGACAAAATGACAAGACGTAAAAATTCACCACAAAAAAAAGAACAAGAGGCAGTACCGAAGGCTAGGGACCTAATCAATACAGACATCGGTAATATGTCAGATCTAGAGTTCAGAATGACAATTCTCAAGGTTCTAGCCGGGCTCGAAAAAGGCATGGAAGATATTAGAGAAACCCTCTCGAGAGATATAAAAGCCCTTTCTGGAGAAATAAAAGAACTAAAATCTAACCAAGTTGAAATCAAAAAAGCTATTAATGAGGTGCAATCAAAAATGGAGGCTCTCACTGCTAGGATAAATGAGGCAGAAGAAAGAATTAGTGATATAGAAGACCAAATGACAGAGAATAAAGAAGCTGATCAAAAGAGGGACAAACAGCTACTGGACCACGAGGGGAGAATTCGAGAAATAAGTGACACCATAAGACGAAACAACATTAGAATAATTGGGATTCCAGAAGAAGAAGAAAGTGAGAGGGGAGCAGAAGGTATACTGGAGAGAATTATTGGGGAGAATTTCCCCAATATGGCAAAGGGAACGAGCATCAAAATTCAGGAGGTTCAGAGAATGCCCCTCAAAATAAATAAGAATAGGCCCACACCCCGTCACATAATAGTAAAATTTACAAGTCTCAATGACAAAGAGAAAATCCTGAAAGCAGCCCGGGAAAAGAAGTCTGTAACATACAATGGTAAAAATATTAGATTGGCAGCTGACTTATCCACAGAGACCTGGCAGGCCAGAAAGAGCTGGCATGATATTTTCAGAGCACTAAACGAGAAAAACATGCAGCCAAGAATACTATATCCAGCTAGGCTATCATTGAAAATAGAAGGAGAGATTAAAAGCTTCCAGGACAAACAACAACTGAAAGAATTTGCAAATACCAAACCAGCTCTACAGGAAATATTGATAGGGGTCCTCTAAGCAAAGAGAGAGCCTACAAGTGGTAGATCAGAAAGGAACAGAGACCATATACAGTAACAGTCACCTTACAGGCAATACAATGGCACTAAATTCATATCTCTCAATAGTTACCCTGAATGTGAATGGGCTAAATGCCCCTGTCAAAAGACACAGGGTATCAGAATGGATAAAAAAACAAAACCCATCTATATGTTGCCTCCAAGAAACACATTTTAAGCCCGAAGACACCTCCAGATTTAAAGTGAGGGGGTGGAAAAGAATTTACCATGCTAATGGACATCAGAAGAAAGCAGGAGTGGCAATCCTTATATCAGATCAATTAGATTTTAAGCCAAAGACTGTAATAAGAGATGAGGAAGGACACTATATCATACTCAAAGGGTCTGTCCAACAAGAAGATTTAACAATTTTAAATATCTATGCCCCCAACGTGGGAGCAGCCAACTATATAAACCAATTAATAACAAAATCAAAGAAACACATAAACAACAATACAATAATAGTAGGGGACTTTAATATTCCCCTCACTGAAATGGACAGGTCATCCAAGCAAAAGATCAGCAAGGAAATAAAGGCCTTAAATGACACACTGGACCAGATGGACATCACAGATATATTCAGAATATTTCATCCCAAAGCAACAGAATACACATTCTTCTCTAGTGCACATGGTACATTCTCCAGAATAGATCACATCCTCGGTCCTAAATCAGGACTCAACCGGTATCAAAAGATTGGGATCATTCCCTGCATATTTTCAGACCACAATGCTCTAAAGCTAGAACTCAACCACAAAAGGAAGTTTGGAAAGAACCCAAATACATGGAGACTAAACAGTATCCTTCTAAAGAATGAATGGGTCAACCGGGAAATTAAAGAAGAATTGAAAAAAATCATGGAAACAAATGATAATGAAAATACAACGGTTCAAAATCTGTGGGACACAACAAAGGCAGTCCTGAGAGGAAAATATATAGCGGTACAAGCCTTTCTCAAGAAACAAGAAAGGTCTCAGGTACACAACCTAACCCTACACCTAAAGGAGCTGGAGAAAGAACAAGAAAGAAACCCTAAGCCCAGCAGGAGAAGAGAAATCATAAAGATCAGAGCAGAAATCAATGAAATAGAAACCAAAAAAACAATAGAACAAATCAACGAAACTAGGAGCTGGTTCTTTGAAAGAATTAATAAAATTGATAAACCCCTGGCCCGACTTATCAAAAAGAAAAGAGAAAGGACCCAAATAAATAAAATCATGAATGAAAGAGGAGAGATCACAACTAACACCAAGGAAATACAAACTATTATAAGAACATACTATGAGCAACTCTACGGCAATAAATTTGACAATCTGGAAGAAATGGATGCATTCCTAGAAACATATAAACTACCACAACTGAACCATGAAGAAATAGAAAGCCTGAACAGACCCATAACCAGTAAGGAGATTGAAACAGTCATTAAAAATCTCCAAACAAACAAAAGCCCAGGGCCAGACGGCTTCCCGGGGGAATTCTACCAAACATTTAAAGAAGAACTAATTCCTATTCTCCTGAAACTGTTCCAAAAAATAGAAATGGAAGGAAAACTTCCAAACTCATTTTATGAGGCCAGCATCACCTTGATCCCAAAACCAGACAAGGATCCCACCAAAAAAGAGAGCTATAGACCGATATCCTTGATGAACACAGATGCGAAAATACTCAACAAAATACTAGCCAATCGGATTCAACAGTACATTAAAAAGATTATTCACCACGACCAAGTGGGATTTATTCCAGGGCTGCAAGGTTGGTTCAACATCCGCAAATCAGTCAATGTGATACAACACATCAATAAAAGTAAGAACAAGAACCATATGATACTCTCAATAGATGCTGAAAAAGCATTTGACAAAGTACAACATCCCTTCCTGATCAAAACTCTTCAAAGTGTAGGGATAGAGGGCACATACCTCAATATCATCAAAGCCATCTATGAAAAACCCACCGCAAATATCATTCTCAATGGAGAAAAACTGAAAGCTTTTCCGCTAAGGTCAGGAACACGGCAGGGATGTCCATTATCACCACTGCTATTCAACATCGTACTAGAGGTCCTAGCCTCAGCAATCAGACAACAAAAGGAAATTAAAGGCATCCAAATCGGCAAAGAAGAAGTCAAATTATCACTCTTCGCAGATGATATGATACTCTATGTGGAAAACCCAAAAGACTCCACTCCAAAACTGCTAGAACTTATACAGGAATTCAGTAAAGTGTCAGGATATAAAATCAATGCACAGAAATCAGTTGCATTTCTCTACACCAACAGCAAGACAGAAGAAAGAGATATTAAGGAGTCAATCCCATTTACAATTGCATCCAAAACCATAAGATACCTAGGAATAAACCTAACCAAAGAGACACAGAATCTATACTCAGAAAACTATAAAGTACTCATGAAAGAAATTGAGGAAGACACAAAGAAATGGAAAAATGTTCCATGCTCCTGGATTGGAAGAATAAATATTGTGAAAATGTCTATGCTACCTAAAGCAATCTACACATTTAATGCAATTCCTATCAAAGTACCATCCATCTTTTTCAAAGAAATGGAACAAATAATTCTAAAATTTATATGGAACCAGAAAAGACCTCGAATAGCCAAAGGGATATTGAAAAAGAAAGCCAACGTTGGTGGCATCACAATTCCGGACTTCAAGCTCTATTACAAAGCTGTCATCATCAAGACAGCATGGTACTGGCACAAAAACAGACACATAGATCAATGGAACAGAATAGAGAGCCCAGAAATAGACCCTCAACTCTATGGTCAACTAATCTTCGACAAAGCAGGAAAGAATGTCCAATGGAAAAAAGACAGCCTTTTCAATAAATGGTGCTGGGAAAATTGGACAGCCACATGCAGAAAAATGAAATTGGACCATTTCCTTACACCACACACAAAAATAGACTCAAAATGGATGAAGGACCTCAATGTACGAAAGGAGTCCATCAAAATCCTTGAGGAGAACACGGGCAGCAACCTCTTCGACCTCTGCCGCAGCAACATCTTCCTAGGAACAACGCAAAAGGCAAGGGAAGCAAGGGAAAAAATGAACTACTGGGATTTCATCAAGATCAAAAGCTTTTGCACAGCAAAGGAAACAGTTAACAAAATCAAAAGACAACTGACAGAATGGGAGAAGATATTTGCAAACGACATATCAGATAAAGGACTAGTGTCCAGAATCTATAAAGAACTTAGCAAACTCAACACCCAAAGAACAAATAATCCAATCAAGAAATGGGCAGAAGACATGAACAGACATTTCTGCAAAGAAGACATCCAGATGGCCAACAGACACATGAAAAAGTGCTCCATATCACTCGGCATCAGGGAAATACAAATCAAAACCACAATGAGATATCACCTCACACCAGTCAGAATGGCTAAAATCAACAAGTCAGGAAATGACAGATGCTGGCGAGGATGCGGAGAAAGGGGAACCCTCCTACACTGTTGGTGGGAATGCAAGCTGGTGCAGCCACTCTGGAAAACAGCATGGAGGTTCCTCAAAATGTTGAAAATAGAACTGCCCTATGACCCAGCAATTGCACTATTGGGTATTTACCCTAAAGATACAAATGTAGTGATCCAAAGGGACACATGCACCCGAATGTTTATAGCAGCAATGTCCACAATAGCCAAACTATGGAAAGAACCTAGATGTCCATCAACAGATGAATGGATCAAGAAGATGTGGTATATATACACAATGGAATACTATGCAGCCATCAAAAGAAATGAAATCTTGCCATTTGCAACAACATGGATGGAACTAGAGCGTATCATGCTTAGCGAAATAAGTCAAGCAGAGAAAGACAACTATCATATGATCTCCCTGATATGAGGAAGTGGTGATGCAACATGGAGGCTTAAGTGGGTAGAAGAATAAATGAAACAAGATGGGATTGGGAGGGAGACAAACCATAAGTGACTCTTAATCTCACAAAACAAACTGAGGGATGCCGGGGGGAGGGGGTTGGGGAGAAGGGGGTGGGATTATGGACATTGGGGAGGGTATGTGATTTGGTGAGTGCTGTGAAGTGTGTAAACCTGGTGATTCACAGACCTAGGGATAAAAATATATGTATATAAAAAATATATGTTTATAAAAAATAAAAAATTAAAAAAAAAAATAAAAAAAATAAAAAAAAAAATAACAGATTTTTTGTCAAATAATTTAATAAAACAAAAGTTTCATTCAAAAAAAAAAAAAATAAAGTTAGTTAAGAAGGATTTTGTGATTGGTGTTTTATCTCCAGATAAACAAGTCTGTCTTCTGAAATGTCATATTTAATTGCTTTAGATTTTCCCCTTTGTTTTTCTTGCTGCTTCACAAATATTTCTGCAGTTCTAAGAAAAATCAATTACAATAGCCTCTAAGGTTTTCTCTTTTTGCTTTCACTAGGGAAATGTTGATTGTTTACGATTTCAAAAAGTAGGTTCAACATTGATCTTCAAACCTTAATATAGTTATTTGTATTGATAAAAAAGTAAATGTAAAGCAATTCCAGGAGCCATAGAATACTTTTGCCACAAGGAATTCTTTTAACGAGAGATGGAGACCCAAGTGTAGAATGCATATGCATGATAATAATTACTAGGGATGCTTAGTTCCAGTGTATAATGCTTTCTTTGAAAAACCCGACTTCTCAATGGCCATCTTTGAACTTCAATGTGCTAAGCAGGTTGGGCAATGTATAATATGTAATAAGCTAAGAAAGACGTTGGCTACCATTAATGAGCAAACCAGAGTAAACGACTGACTACAATTAGACAAAAACCTGGCAAATAAAAGTAGTCATGTTTAATTCTGCTCCTTAAAAATTTTCCAGTCTTTAGTTTTAGGCAATTTGCAGGAAATGCAAATTCAGAGAACATAGGAATTATATTAGTTCTCCACACTTTCACTTCAAGAGCTAGAAAGAACTCAGCACAGTGTTTATATCCATAGGGCCTTGATCAGTAAATTGATGACACAGGAAGTCATTTCATATTATTTTCTTTGAGATGGCCTGCCAAATCACAATTTCAAGTGATACTTTCTCTACCAGTTGAAAATACAGAAGGGTTTTTTGCTCTGATTGTAGTTTGTTTTTTTATTATGAGCTCCATTCTGCCGTTCACCCATTATTAGTGCATGATGGGTACTATTACATCGTTGATATGTGTGCACACATTTTCAGCAAGGACCAGCTCATAGACAGCAACCTGACACACCAATTCTATTAGGGTATTAATTTGTTGTTGGTTGGTATCTGCAAGATAGAAGAATAAAGAGCAGATACGTCTGGAGAGATATTAGTGCACTGCCTCCTTATATCATATATTCTTTTTTTTTAAGATTTTATTTATTTATTTGACAGAGAGAAATCACAAGTAGATGGAGAGGCAGGCAGAGAGAGAGAGAGGAAAGCAGGCTCTCTGCTGAGCAGAGAGCCCGATGCGGGACTCGATCCCAGGACCCTGAGATCATGACCTGAGCCGAAGGCAGCGGCTTAACCCACTGAGCCACCCAGGTGCCCCATTATATCATATATTAAAAGAGATATATTATATATTATGCAAAGACCTTATCTATAAGATATTTGCGGAGTACAAGTATTAAACATATTAAGAGAGAATGTTTACTGGTTGTTTGTTGAATGCAGTGTCTGCTGAGTACTTTCATAAATGCCAAGCAACTCAGGCCTCGTGTTAAACCTAACAGATAGTTAATAACCGAATGTTTAAATATTCTATCAAAATAAAATTAAAATGCAGGTAAACAAATATATTTTAATCACACATCATGAGGATTTTTCACGAAGTAAACACAACTGTGAATATAGCAGCCAGATCAAGAAAGAGAATGTGTGCAGCACTATAGAGACAAGCCTCCAGCTTCTTTTCCATCACAAACCCTCCCTCTTGAGAGTAACTGATACCCTTCCTTCCAACAGTGCACATTAGTTTGGCCAGTTTTAGTATTTTACATAAATAGAATCATAGGATATGTGCCCTCTGTTTGTCCTCTTTACTCGACACCATGCCTGCGAGATTCATCCATGGTACTGAGTGCAGCTGTAAAGAGTTTGCTCTCATTGCTATACAGTTTTCCATTTTATGAACATGCCATGAGGCAGAGATAAGATTTCAGTATAAATCTAATTATGAAATCCATTCTCTACGTAATTTAGACTCTGACAATAGAAGAAATGTAACAGGCATTAAGCATTTGCCAGTTGGAGGAGAATGCTCCCCACATGGCATTTTCTAAAGCCTCAGCCGTTTTTGCCTTCTCTTTTAAATGTAGCAAGTAATGAATCAATACGACAATTAATCAATAAAAGAGACACAGAAAAATGGGGGGGGTAGTGTTTAATTTTTAGGACAAATACTTTATATAACCTAGTTTACACTAAAAATGAGGAACTGTTATACAAAGATAGAGCTCTGGTACACACTTTGAACTCTGTGCCAATGGCAATGTGTTTATGTATATATACCTATATTTTTCAGGTAATATATCTCAATTACCACAATCCACTTCCAAGTCATATCTACCTACAGTAGATAAATTAACAGTTTTCCTCATTACTTGCATATGCAAAGCTCTTTATTGGCTGACTGATTAAACTGATAATAAAGCAATGGAAAGTGGCCAATGAGTCCATTTAACAGTTAGCTGGATTTTCATCAAAATATTGCAGTATGCCTACTATATGCCAGGCACTTTAGCAGACGCAAACAAGCCATAGCCAGTCATTTTCTTCCTTCAATCAACAGCTTCAATTGGGTGGGTGATTTGTGGAGAACTGTACACACACACAATGAAAGACATGACAGGAAAAAAAACGTGTTTCTGCCTTAAACAAACTGAAAAGAACATGGAAATTATATGTATGTATATATGACAAGAAGGACAATATAAACTCAGTGTACTAAAAATACAGTGTTTTGAAACAGGGAGCCAAAGAGACTCAAATGAGACTGAGTTAATCAAAAGGAGGTCAAGAAGAAAAGCATATTTTGTGATAAATTATAAGAGCAAACATTTTGAGTAGTCTGGCATATGTTCAACACAGAGGTGGAAAGAGGTCATAAGCAGGAACCAGCGCCCCACAAAACATTTCCCTTCCCAAATTTCCCTAGTCTACAACAATTTTCCTTGTTCTTATTTCCTATAGCACTTGAATTCTGTACTACGTAATTTAGAGCAGATCTGCATTGCTTGCTAATTGTGTTGAAAATCTTGATTCCTTAAAATAGATCATTATCTCCTTGAAGGCAGAAAACTTTCCACAACATTCTTTGGTATTTTTCAATATCTTTCACTGTGCTGTGATTCATCTATTTGAAAAACCAGAACTGTGATTTGGTCTTTAAGAGGCAGCTACACTGGTTTTGCAGAGCAAAGGAAACCATCAACAAAACAAAAAGGCAACCTATATGGAGGCATTTGCAAATGATATATCTGGTAACAGGTTTATATCCAAAATATATGAAGAACTTACATAAATCAACACCAAAAAAAAAAAAAAAAAAAAACCACAACACCCCAAATAGTCTGATTAAAAGGGGCAGATGACATAAACAGACTTTTTTTCCAAAGAAAACCTACAGATGGCCAACAGGCACATGAAAAGACACTCAAGATCACTTATCATCAGGAAAATGCAAATCAGAACCACAATGAGATATCACCTCACATCTGCAAGAATGGATAAAATCAAATCTCAAGAAACAACAAGTCTTGGTGAGGATGTAGAGAAAAAGGAACCCTCGTGCACTGTTGGTATGAAAGCTAAGTGGTGGAAATGTAAATTGGTGCAGCCACTGTGGAAAACAGTATGGAGGTTCCTCAAAACACTAAAAATAGAAGCACAATAGGATCCAGCAATTCCACTTCTGGGTATTTGCCCCAGGGCGGGGAAGAAACACAAAACACTAACCTAATCTATGTGTGTGCTGATAGATGAATAGATAAAAAAGATGCATATTCATTGTATATACACACAGTGGAATATTATGCAGCCATAAAAAAGAATGAGATCTTGCCATTCATGACAACATGGATGGATCTAGAGGGTACTATGTTAAGGGAAATAAGCCAAAGAAACACAAATATCACATGACATCAATTGTAGGTGGAGTCTTTTTTTTTTAAGTTTTATTTATTTGACAGACGGAGATCACAAGTAGGCAGAGAGGCAGGCAGAAAGACAGAAGGAAGCAGGCTCCCCGCTGCACAGAGAGCCTGATGCCGGGCTCGATCCCAGGACCCTGCGATCGTGACCTGAGCCAAAGGCAGAGTTTTAATCTACTGAGCCACCCAGGCGCCCCTAGGTGGTCTTTTAACAAAACAAACAGAAGAGAAACAGACCCTAAAATAGAGAGAACTAATAGTTGCCAAAAGAGAGGGGCTTTGAGGGGTAAGTGAAATAGGTGAAGGAGAGTAAGAGGTACAAACTTCCAGTTATAAAAGAAATAAGTCATGGGGATGCAAGGTATAGCATAGGAAATGAAGTCAATAATACTGTAATGACTTTTTATGGTGACCGATGGTAACACGCTTATCATCATGAGCACTTCGTAACATATAATTTTTGGATCAGTACATTATATACTTGAAACTAATACTTCAATTAAATATCTTGAAAACTAGGGGTGCCTGGGTGTCTCATTTGGTTAGTGTCTGACTCTTGGTTTCAGCTCAGGTCATGATCTCAGAATTGTGAGACTGAGCCCGGGGGTAGGCTCCTTGCTCATCAGAGAGGATGCTTCCCCTCTCTCTTTGCCCCTCCTATGCTCATGCTCTCTCTCTCTCTTTCTAAAGCAAACAAATAAATCTTTTAAAAATCTTAAAAAATAAAGCCATGGTTAATCTTTTCAATAGAAGAGCACTGAAAATTGGGTCATAAATTGAGTTTTAAGCCTATCCCCCTCATGTGCATTTAGACCTTGAGCAAATTATTAACTTTTCTAAGATTCGGGTTTTTATCTGAAAGAATATATCTGCTGCCGTTATTCCATAGGATAATTATGAAAAACCACAAGAAATAATGTGTTTAAAACATTTTTAGAAATCTTAAACCAGTATATAAATATGAGGTTTTTTAAAAAAAGTTTGGTTTTGTTCTTATCCCCACCTTTATTTAGACTTTTCCAGCCAGGCATAAACCTGTTAACAATATTCTATTTTTGGAGGATACATTTGGGGTTATTTGTGGGTTATAGGGAATCAACTTCCTATAGTGAGAAAGATATATTAATTAACAAAGTATAGAAATCATTACAAATATTCTAGTCTTTTATTAGTAACCAGTCATTCTTTACCTGTAATGTGGTTTTTTAAAATGTTATACTGAGAAAAAGTTGCCTCTTCACTGCTTTTTATTCAGTTGCACATATCATTTTATACTTTGAACTTGTTTATTGAGGAAATAAATGTAGCTTCACCAATTTAACAAAGTACACAAAGTCAAGTGACCTTGATTTTTCAGTTGCTGCCAGCAGTCTCTGAAAGATGAATGAGCAAAACATCACTAGGTCTGACTCTATTTAATGTATTATCTTTAATTGACAATGACAGTCTATAAAATAATTTTATGCTTTCATGATTTCCTGTGATCCTCTGAAAATGAAAAAACGAAGTGGCAATTGCTGCTCATAAAAGGGGAGACAGAGTTTGGAGTTCTAATTCAGGCAAGTTAACTGCACACTAAGTTAAAAATCAATACTCCTTAAAAGAACATAACAGAATCTAGAGTCTGTATATCCTATTATTCATCATGTCGCGGGGTACTAGATGTGAAGAGACAGAAAAACATGACCCACACTCAAGAAGAGAAGAAGCAGTCAACACAGTGAGTACAAGACCAAATATTGTACTTACCAGGGATTTTAATCAGCTCTCTTGTCTAAAATCTGATTCAACAGGGGTACCTGGGTGCCTCAGTAGGTTAAGTGTCTGAGTCAATTTTTGCTCAGGTCATGATCTCAGGATCATGAGTCTGAGCTGCGCATGGGGCTCTGTGCTCAGCGGGGAGTCCGCCTGAGATTTTCTCTCTCCCTCTCCCTCTGCCCTACCACCCCACGCTCTCGCTAAAATAAACAAATAAATCTTTAAAAATAAATAAATGAAATAAAGTCTGATTCAGTAATTCATCAGAATCTCCAAGCATTTTTGTTGTTCTCTTGTTTCCCAGGCTCTTTCAGTCCATTATGCAGCTTCTTGGGAAAGCAGTTTAAGGTTTTCCTAAAGATAGGCAATTATGGAACATACAGTATTTCACTCTGAACTTGGTTTACATCCTTCTGGGATGCTTTTAAGATATTTTTTGGTCTCAGCAACTTGGAACTTCAGGGATTTTGAGGATTCTTTGCCTGTGTCTGTACTTGAAGGCAAGCTATGATCTCTCTATGAAACCAAAGTTTAGGGAGCTTACATACAGGTGAAAGTCCCCAAGTGAAGAGGTAAACTTGTTCCTTTTTTAATGAAGTGCTACCAAAAGAGTTTCTATGCAGAGGACTAGCTTCCTCTGCAGGTGACCTACAGGCTTCACAAGTTTGTGTCAACAGTTTAATCTTCAGAGTGAATTCATGATATTCTTCAACCTGGGCAGGAAAATCTTTTGGCTGCCTCTTTTTTCTTCCTTTAAGTACCTTCTCTTTATCATAAAAAAAAAAAAAAAAAGCATCTACCAGAATCTCCTAGGAAAACCTAAAGATACAATGGAGCCTGACTCAAATATTTGGAAAACAGCATCACAGTACCATAGAGTTGCTCCAGGACCAGCTAGAAAAACATGTTTACAGACATCAGCAGGCCATCCTCGGGTCCAAAGGGCACTGCAGTTCTACCTCTGATTGCCGGTAGCCTGTGAGCCACATCTTACACACAGAATCTTGTGGATTGTTCTGATTCCAAGCCAAATAAGTGCCTGGCAAAGAGGAGGGGCTTGGGGGAAGGGAAGGCCTGCTAGATGCCGTAAAACAGTACTCAAATGCTCTAATTTTGCTCCGTTTGCTGCACAAATAGAAAGTGGCATTAGTTGTACAATGCATTTGGAGATGCGGAAAGGACTGATTACAGCCAGAGGAGGTCAGCCAATGAGCTCTGGCCAGACTATAAGCTCCACCTGGCCTTGCAACTAACCTGGGTCAGATCAGCCCCATACCAAAACGCCTTTGCTCGAGAGTATATCAGAGCATACTGGTGAGGCTTACCAAGGTCACAGGGATCATCTCCCTCACCAAAAGCTCCATCCCTCATTTGTCCTTGGTTAACACTGGGAGGCAGGCCGAGTAACAGAGAAAACAGTAACTCACCAAAAGTAGTAATTAAGAGACCTGATTTTCCATTGTAGGAATTTAGATGTCAATTGGAATTATCAGTATCTTAAAATTTCAAGGATTTTCTGTGGAGCCAAAATGTTCCTGTTCAATCCAATTGTCCTAAAGGGGATTACTCTCCTCTCATTCTGACACAGTCATCCAGGCCCCTTCCCTCATGGAGCCCTGTTATCTGGAACATATGCTTCCCAAGCCTGCCCTAGGGACCATCCACCTGGTCACCTTCAGGAGTGTGGGCATCTTCTGAAAAAGGAGATTTCCCTTTTACCAGTTAAATTTGCCACCTCTATATCTTTAAACTACATCTCACTCTCTTAGTATCTCTCTGGCAGGCTTAGACTCAGAGCCTCCTGGTCCAACACTCAGGACTACCATGGGTGACTCACCCCCCAATACTTTTACCATGAGGAAACCAAGAATTTGTTGGCCAAATCCCATCTGGAGGTCTTAGAGGGCACCAAGGTTTGTGCTGCATGTTCCCCCATGGATGTGGAAGGTACAGGTCTCTGACCAGGGGAGAAGGTGGCCAAATGCCTGATGAAGTGGTATTTTTTCCCCCTTTTCATATTTAATTTTTATTCAAAAAAAAAACTTATTTTAGAGTTTGTAACCTGTTTCAGAAAATAAAGAATTCGGCCACTGTGGGGATTAAAACACAACAACAACAGAGAATGGAGATGGTTCTAGACAGAACTCGTTAGGTTGCAAGTCACAGATACATAACTGGAAGCAGTTTAAGTCAAAATAAGGACTTGGGACACAATCACTGGAGGGGGACGCAGAATGGGAGAACTGCAAGGATCATGGCATCCCTTGGAACCTCAAGTCAGAAGGGAGGACTCACCACTCCCAGGAGTCCCACTGTCTCTTGTTTCTGATTCTTAAAAAAGAAAAAAAAAGAAAAGAAAAGAAAGAAAGAAAAAAGAAGAAAAAGGCCTCTGGGTATCTGTGGGCAGGCTCCACTTCTCAGGTTTCTCCATGGGGCAGGAACATAGAGAACAACTTCAGCAGACAAGGAATTTCAGTCAGCTACTACAGCTATAATGAAGGTCAGGGAGGTTCTCCGGAGGAGACCACAACTACAGGAAGATGACAAGTACCTCTGCAATCACCTCTGTCTACCTGAGTTATGCCTTCTTGGAGGATCTGGGGTGCTCACAGGACTGCACCACCAGGAGAAGCTACAGAATTTACCAAAGGACCCTGCTGAAACCACCACCATGTGCAGTTCTATTTCTGGGAAGGGGTTATGCGGAGGGAAGTCTACGGCAGCTGCCCATGCTGTGACCTCTCAGCCAGAGTATGTCGATCTGGTAAGCCAAAAGCAGTGGTTCTCTAGAACACAGAGGGATTGCTAAGGCCATCTTGGGGTCAGCACATGTGAGGAGACCTTGCCTCACATTTCTGGATTGCTTATCCCCGTATCTATAGTAAGTCTGTGTGGTGATTCTGTAGTAACGGATTGAGTAGTACATAAAGAAAATCCGAAGTAGAACCAATGTAGTTCACTGATAAGACACTGGAATAAGGAGCCTCCCTGAGCGGAGATTGCTAATATGTCAATGGAAACAGGCAGAGCCAGCCCAAGGGTTTGCTCTTGGAGATAAGAACAATTACTTTAGACAAAGCAGCTCACTGACCTGGGCATGTCCTCCATGCCACTGATTCGGGCATCTGTCAGACACATGATCAGATCTGGGATCAATGCAAACCTGTTAAATTTTCAGTAAATATTCCAAGAGGGTCTTGGATAACCTATATTTAAGACAGTGCCTGGGGAATGGCAGACACTATCTGTAGAACGAGGAAACAAACACTCTCGGGAATGCCATGTAAAGACTGTAAAGACATGTAAAGAATGATGCCAGCAATGGTAGTCCCATTTATCGGGTGCTTACTCTGTGCCAAACACGAGCTAAACAATTGCATGAATTATCTCAGTTAATTCTCCCAACACACCTATGAGCGGGCACCTATTTTTGTCCCCATTTAATATGAGGAAAGTGAGGTAGAGAGAATGTAAAGAGAGGTACAGTATGTAAGTGTGCACCCATTTGACAACTTGGTCAACTAGAGTTGAAAAAAAATCAAGATATACAGTTTAATCACTACGCCAAGAGTCATGCATGGGCACACACTCAAGACGGGACTTCCCAGATCACCATTCCACTAGGTAACACCGGCATCCCCTAAAATTATGCACAGACTAAAAATGAAATTCCCATGAAGAAAACACATGAACATACAAACATTTTCCCTCTCTCCCCCCAAATGCTAAACCAGAAGACAAGCTAATATTACATGGCAGAGGTGACAGTTGCTGGGGGTGGGGTGCTTGTGAGATGCAAGGAATTTTTTTTAAATGCCGGCAGAAACTCCCATAAAGAATGCTTCTGAGGGAAGAGGTCAAGATGGCGGAGAAGTAGCAAGCTGAGACTGCTTCAGCTAGCCGGAGATCAGCTAGATAGCTTATCTAAAGATTGCAAACACCTGAAAATCCATCGGCAGATCGAAGAGAAGAAGAACAGCAATTCTGGAAACAGAAAAACAACCACTTTCTGAAAGGTAGGACCGGCGGAGAAGTGAATCCAAAGCGACGGGAAGATAGACCCCGGGGGGAGGGGCCGGCTCCCGGCAAGCGGCGGAGCAACCGCGCACAAAATCAGGACTTTTAAAAGTCTGTTCCGCGGAGGGACATCGCTCCAGAGGCTAAACCGGAGCGAAGCCCACGCGGGGTCAGCGTGGCCTCAGGTCCCGCAGGGTCACAGAAGGATCGGGGGTGTCTGAGTGTCGCAGAGCTTGCGGGTATTGGAACGGGAAAGCCGGCTACAGAGACAGAGCCGACAGTAAGCTCGCAGCTCCGTGTTACCTTGAACCGGTCGCAGGCTCGGTGAGCTCGGAGCGCAGCCGGAGGTCAGGCAGACGGGAGTAACTGGGCGCTGTTCTCTGAGGGCGCACTGAGGAGTGGGGCCCTGGGCTCTCGGCTCCTCCGGGCCGGAGACCAGGAGGCCGCCATTTGTATTCCCGTCCTCTGGAACTCTACGGAAAGCGCTCAGGGAACAAAAGCTCCTGAAAGCAAACCCGAGCGGATTACTCACCCCGGCCCCGGGTAAGGGCGGTGTAATTCCGCCTGGGGCAAAGACACTTGAAAATCACTACAACAGGCCCCTCCCCCAGAAGATCAACAAGAAATCCAGCCGAGACCAAGCTCACCTACGAAGGAGTGCGGTTTCAATACCAAGGAGAGCAGCAGAATTCCAGAGGAGGAGAAAGCCAAGCACGGAACTCATGGCTTTTTTCCTGTGATTTTTTTTAGTCTTGCAGTTAATTTAATTTTTTCTTTTTCATTTTTTTTTTTTTTTCTTTTTCTCGCCTTCGGGTAAAATTTTTTTTTTTTTAACTGTTACCTTTTTCTTTTTTAACGATTTTTTACTAGTTTATCTAATATATATATATATTTTTTTACATTTTTCTTAGGTGTTTTCTTTTTTAAAAAAAAAAATTCTTTTCTTTTTTTTTTTTTTTTTTTTTTTTTCTTTTTTCTTTCTTCCTTTTTGAACCTCTTTTTATCCCCTTTCTCCCCACTCACGATTTTGGATCTCTTCTAATTTGGCTAAAGCATATTTTCCTGGGGTTGTTGCCACCCTTTTAGTATTTTACTTGCCCCTTCATTTACTCTTATCTGGACAAAATGACAAGACGTAAAAATTCACCACAAAAAAAAGAACAAGAGGCAGTACCGAAAGCTAGGGACCTAATCAATACAGACATCGGTAATATGTCAGATCTAGAGTTCAGAATGACAATTCTCAAGGTTCTAGCCGGGCTCGAAAAAGGCATGGAAGATATTAGAGAAACCCTCTCGAGAGATATAAAAGCCCTTTCTGGAGAAATAAAAGAACTAAAATCTAACCAAGTTGAAATCAAAAAAGCTATTAATGAGGTGCAATCAAAAATGGAGGCTCTCACTGCTAGGATAAATGAGGCAGAAGAAAGAATTAGTGATATAGAAGACCAAATGACAGAGAATAAAGAAGCTGATCAAAAGAGGGACAAACAGCTACTGGACCACGAGGGGAGAATTCGAGAAATAAGTGACACCATAAGACGAAACAACATTAGAATAATTGGGATTCCAGAAGAAGAAGAAAGTGAGAGGGGAGCAGAAGGTATACTGGAGAGAATTATTGGGGAGAATTTCCCCAATATGGCAAAGGGAACAAGCATCAAAATTCAGGAGGTTCAGAGAATGCCCCTCAAAATAAATAAGAATAGGCCCACACCCCGTCACATAATAGTAAAATTTACAAGTCTCAATGACAAAGAGAAAATCCTGAAAGCAGCCCGGGAAAAGAAGTCTGTAACATACAATGGTAAAAATATTAGATTGGCAGCTGACTTATCCACAGAGACCTGGCAGGCCAGAAAGAGCTGGCATGATATTTTCAGAGCACTAAACGAGAAAAACATGCAGCCAAGAATACTATATCCAGCTAGGCTATCATTGAAAATAGAAGGAGAGATTAAAAGCTTCCAGGACAAACAACAACTGAAAGAATTTGCAAATACCAAACCAGCTCTACAGGAAATATTGAAAGGGGTCCTCTAAGCAAAGAGAGAGCCTACAAGTGGTAGATCAGAAAGGAACAGAGACCATATACAGTAACAGTCACCTTACAGGCAATACAATGGCACTAAATTCATATCTCTCAATAGTTACCCTGAATGTGAATGGGCTAAATGCCCCTGTCAGAAGACACAGGGTATCAGAATGGATAAAAAAACAAAACCCATCTATATGTTGCCTCCAAGAAACACATTTTAAGCCCGAAGACACCTCCAGATTTAAAGTGAGGGGGTGGAAAAGAATTTACCATGCTAATGGACATCAGAAGAAAGCAGGAGTGGCAATCCTTATATCAGATCAATTAGATTTTAAGCCAAAGACTGTAATAAGAGATGAGGAAGGACACTATATCATACTCAAAGGGTCTGTCCAACAAGAAGATTTAACAATTTTAAATATCTATGCCCCCAACGTGGGAGCAGCCAACTATATAAACCAATTAATAACAAAATCAAAGAAACACATAAACAACAATACAATAATAGTAGGGGACTTTAATATTCCCCTCACTGAAATGGACAGGTCATCCAAGCAAAAGATCAGCAAGGAAATAAAGGCCTTAAATGACACACTGGACCAGATGGACATCACAGATATATTCAGAATATTTCATCCCAAAGCAACAGAATACACATTCTTCTCTAGTGCACATGGTACATTCTCCAGAATAGATCACATCCTCGGTCCTAAATCAGGACTCAACCGGTATCAAAAGATTGGGATCATTCCCTGCATATTTTCAGACCACAATGCTCTAAAGCTAGAACTCAACCACAAAAGGAAGTTTGGAAAGAACCCAAATACATGGAGACTAAACAGTATCCTTCTAAAGAATGAATGGGTCAACCGGGAAATTAAAGAAGAATTGAAAAAAATCATGGAAACAAATGATAATGAAAATACAACGGTTCAAAATCTGTGGGACACAACAAAGGCAGTCCTGAGAGGAAAATATATAGCGGTACAAGCCTTTCTCAAGAAACAAGAAAGGTCTCAGGTACACAACCTAACCCTACACCTAAAGGAGCTGGAGAAGGAACAAGAAAGAAACCCTAAGCCCAGCAGGAGAAGAGAAATCATAAAGATCAGAGCAGAAATCAATGAAATAGAAACCAAAAAAACAATAGAACAAATCAACGAAACTAGGAGCTGGTTCTTTGAAAGAATTAATAAAATTGATAAACCCCTGGCCCGACTTATCAAAAAGAAAAGAGAAAGGACCCAAATAAATAAAATCATGAATGAAAGAGGAGAGATCACAACTAACACCAAGGAAATACAAACTATTATAAGAACATACTATGAGCAACTCTACGGCAATAAATTTGACAATCTGGAAGAAATGGATGCATTCCTAGAAACATATAAACTACCACAACTGAACCATGAAGAAATAGAAAGCCTGAACAGACCCATAACCAGTAAGGAGATTGAAACAGTCATTAAAAATCTCCAAACAAACAAAAGCCCAGGGCCAGAAGGCTTCCCGGGGGAATTCTACCAAACATTTAAAGAAGAACTAATTCCTATTCTCCTGAAACTGTTCCAAAAAATAGAAATGGAAGGAAAACTTCCAAACTCATTTTATGAGGCCAGCATCACCTTGATCCCAAAACCAGACAAGGATCCCACCAAAAAAGAGAGCTATAGACCGATATCCTTGATGAACACAGATGCGAAAATACTCAACAAAATACTAGCCAATCGGATTCAACAGTACATTAAAAAGATTATTCACCACGACCAAGTGGGATTTATTCCAGGGCTGCAAGGTTGGTTCAACATCCGCAAATCAGTCAATGTGATACAACACATCAATAAAAGTAAGAACAAGAACCATATGATACTCTCAATAGATGCTGAAAAAGCATTTGACAAAGTACAACATCCCTTCCTGATCAAAACTCTTCAAAGTGTAGGGATAGAGGGCACATACCTCAATATCATCAAAGCCATCTATGAAAAACCCACCGCAAATATCATTCTCAATGGAGAAAAACTGAAAGCTTTTCCGCTAAGGTCAGGAACACGGCAGGGATGTCCATTATCACCACTGCTATTCAACATCGTACTAGAGGTCCTAGCCTCAGCAATCAGACAACAAAAGGAAATTAAAGGCATCCAAATCGGCAAAGAAGAAGTCAAATTATCACTCTTCGCAGATGATATGATACTCTATGTGGAAAACCCAAAAGACTCCACTCCAAAACTGCTAGAACTTATACAGGAATTCAGTAAAGTGTCAGGATATAAAATCAATGCACAGAAATCAGTTGCATTTCTCTACACCAACAGCAAGACAGAAGAAAGAGATATTAAGGAGTCAATCCCATTTACAATTGCATCCAAAACCATAAGATACCTAGGAATAAACCTAACCAAAGAGACACAGAATCTATACTCAGAAAACTATAAAGTACTCATGAAAGAAATTGAGGAAGACACAAAGAAATGGAAAAATGTTCCATGCTCCTGGATTGGAAGAATAAATATTGTGAAAATGTCTATGCTACCTAAAGCAATCTACACATTTAATGCAATTCCTATCAAAGTACCATCCATCTTTTTCAAAGAAATGGAACAAATAATTCTAAAATTTATATGGAACCAGAAAAGACCTCGAATAGCCAAAGGGATATTGAAAAAGAAAGCCAACGTTGGTGGCATCACAATTCCGGACTTCAAGCTCTATTACAAAGCTGTCATCATCAAGACAGCATGGTACTGGCACAAAAACAGACACATAGATCAATGGAACAGAATAGAGAGCCCAGAAATAGACCCTCAACTCTATGGTCAACTAATCTTCGACAAAGCAGGAAAGAATGTCCAATGGAAAAATGACAGCCTTTTCAATAAATGGTGCTGGGAAAATTGGACAGCCACATGCAGAAAAATGAAATTGGACCATTTCCTTACACCACACACAAAAATAGACTCAAAATGGATGAAGGACCTCAATGTACGAAAGGAATCCATCAAAATCCTTGAGGAGAACACGGGCAGCAACCTCTTCGACCTCTGCCGCAGCAACATCTTCCTAGGAACAACGCAAAAGGCAAGGGAAGCAAGGGAAAAAATGAACTACTGGGATTTCATCAAGATCAAAAGCTTTTGCACAGCAAAGGAAACAGTTAACAAAATCAAAAGACAACTGACAGAATGGGAGAAGATATTTGCAAACGACATATCAGATAAAGGACTAGTGTCCAGAATCTATAAAGAACTTAGCAAACTCAACACCCAAAGAACAAATAATCCAATCAAGAAATGGGCAGAAGACATGAACAGACATTTCTGCAAAGAAGACATCCAGATGGCCAACAGACACATGAAAAAGTGCTCCATATCACTTGGCATCAGGGAAATACAAATCAAAACCACAATGAGATATCACCTCACACCAGTCAGAATGGCTAAAATCAACAAGTCAGGAAATGACAGATGCTGGCGAGGATGCGGAGAAAGGGGAACCCTCCTACACTGTTGGTGGGAATGCAAGCTGGTGCAGCCACTCTGGAAAACAGCATGGAGGTTCCTCAAAATGTTGAAAATAGAACTGCCCTATGACCCAGCAATTGCACTATTGGGTATTTACCCTAAAGATACAAATGTAGTGATCCAAAGGGACACATGCACCCGAATGTTTATAGCAGCAATGTCCACAATAGCCAAACTATGGAAAGAACCTAGATGTCCATCAACAGATGAATGGATCAAGAAGATGTGGTATATATACACAATGGAATACTATGCAGCCATCAAAAGAAATGAAATCTTGCCATTTGCAACAACATGGATGGAACTAGAGCGTATCATGCTTAGCGAAATAAGTCAAGCAGAGAAAGACAACTATCATATGATCTCCCTGATATGAGGAAGTGGTGATGCAACATGGAGGCTTAAGTGGGTAGAAGAATAAATGAAACAAGATGGGATTGGGAGGGAGACAAACCATAAGTGACTCTTAATCTCACAAAACAAACTGAGGGTTGCCGGGGGGAGGGGGTTGGGGAGAAGGGGGTGGGATTATGGACATTGGGGAGGGTATGTGATTTGGTGAGTGCTGTGAAGTGTGTAAACCTGGTGATTCACAGACCTGGGGATAAAAATATATGTATATAAAAAATATATGTTTATAAAAAATAAAAAAAAAAAAAAAGAATGCTTCTGAGGCAGAAACGAAATGACATGTTCCCACAAAGGCACTGGCAAGAACATAAACCAAACGGCTGAGTCACACACTGCAAATTCCAGCTGCAGCTCTGAATCAAAAGGCAGCTTTCTGGTGGAAAAACCAAAGAAATGTTGGGGAAAATACAAGGTCTTTTCTGTCACATCCAGTGGCAACTTCAGTCAGCAATAATGTCACAATTAGCCACGGAATCGAGTATAGAAAGTTAAACTGTCGCTGAGTGAGCGCCCAAGGTCTTTATGGGCACATTTTATAAACAGAAGGCAAACAGTGGAAGTGCGCTCAGTGACAGGAGAGCGAGCAGAGACCTGCAGTTACTTATTTGGACAGTCTGCACTACCAAGAGATGACAGTCACACACCTGCATGAGGAATCCGCACAGAAAGCTTCCTGTAGCAATAAATATGACCTTGGTACACCCTTCTGCCTCTCATACCGGAAGGGCTCAGGAGGCCAGTGCAGTACAAATAGGAGGTAATCTTTATTCAAGTTTTGTCTGGTGGGGTTAGAGATTATTCGGAGCCTGTTCTCACACTAATTCCAGAGAATTCTGGTCTCCCTAATTTAGGAAAACTTCATAGTTTCATAGGTTAGTCTAAATCAAGGGCCAATGAATTTTTTTCTGTAAAGGGCTAGAGTAAATATTGCAGGCTTTGTGGGACACATAGTGTATGTCTTGCATATTCTTTGTTTCTATTTTTTTATAACCCTTAAAAATATTTTATAAAAACATGTTTAGCCCAAGGGCCACACAAAAACAGACTGCTGGCTGGATCTGGCTCTTGGCCCACACGTACTTCGCCATTTCCCTACAGAATCACTGAAAAAGTGGATGTGTGGGTAAGAAATGTACAATGTGATATGTACCTAATTTAATACACACACACTTTCATATACATGTTAAGTACATGAAATTATTCTTTCTCCCATTAGAAGATAAATTCTTCCTGTGCAGAAACTTCACTACTACTTCTCAGAATTCTCCAAAACAGCAAGAAATGAATTCTGCATGCAGTGGGTCTCAATAGTTATGGACTGACAGACTATTAAAAGAATACAGCCTATGTTAAAAGACCATGACCAGGGAAAATTTTGGTTTTCCTTTTTCAGTAGAAGAAATGACAATTTTTCTTTGTAATAACATCTAGGAATATGTGACTATTATTTTTTTAAAGTTCTTTTTTAAAAAAAAATATTTTATTTATTTATTTGCCAGAGAGAGAGAGAGAGAGACCGCACAAGCAGGGGGAGTGGCAGGCAGAGGCAGAGGGAGAAGCAGGCTCCCTGCTGAGCAAGGAGCCCAATGTGGGACTCAAGCCCAGGACCCTGGGATCATGACCTGAGCCCACTTAACCGACTGAGTCACCCAGGCGTCCCAGAATATGTGACGCTATTATCATCAATGACATCAAAACTACTATTCTTTTACAATGTGACTATTTTAATGTCATGAATTATGACTTTCAAAACTTTCTATATAATACCATATTAGTACTGACATCAGAAATAGTGTGCATTTTCAGAAATACTAATTATTTTCACATTTAAAGAAAGCAAACAGATTTCAGAAACTCCAGATTTTCCTGATGCTAAAAATTAGCTAGAATAACAGCTCAAAATCTACCATTTATACACAAAATCTACTATTTAGAACAATAAAGAATTAGCAAAGAAATATTTAAAATGTTTATTTTTTTCTGTATCAGTATCAAAGTACTAATGTGACCAGGGAAAGGACTGAAGATTTCAGAGGAGGAAATAGATACACAACCTCAAATCTAACTTTCATTCTATGAATCATTATTTCTGGTCATATCTTGACTACAGAATCCAGTTGGGCTTTTCTGCCTCTGGGCTTAATTTATTTATTTATTATCAGTGCACTGAAGGGCTATGCATTCTCGTCATGCATTTTTTAAAACTACTGCTGAGGCATTTTCACATTCGGTGCTATAGTAAACATTTTATTATTGAACTCCAGTATGTTCTTCTTTCCTCTAAAGATACCTGAAGTTATGTATCACTATGAATAAAAATACAGTCTTCTCGGTACAGAAAGTTTTTATTTACTGCAGTTCAAAATGCCAGAATTATGAGATAAGCTATCATACAAGATGTTGACAATGAAAGTCAATATGTACCACCTAGTTTGGTCTCCTCGATTTTTTTGTGCTATTATTCACAGTTTGGACATGTAGTTATCATACACTTTCCTTCAAATCGCCAGCTCATTCCACTTATGGCTTCAAAGACAATTTTGGAAATGAAAGGAATGAGACACAGAAAAACGGCAACTTTGTCCTACTGTCATTGTCTCTTTGTGCTGTTGTTGGCCTTGCTCTGGTGCCCACTTCACCAGTGCACCTTCTTACCCAGCTCTACAATCCAGAAATCCATCTGCAGTTTTTTCTCCCTTCCCTGGTCAAAGGCATATGGGGATTATGTTTGTAGTATATACTTAAAAGCCCTTCAACAAACTAGAAGCTCTCATCTGCTTCCAAAATTACATCCCAACACCTGTTCCGTGGTTTCAAGGTCTTTCATAATTTGATGTTTCTTACTAGCTAACTTAATACATCTCTATAAATAAACTCAGTAAATCTTGCAGAGCTCCCAGGTAAAGCTTATTTCCAGAGAGGAGTCTCACTATTTACTGCTGGTAATGGATATACACTGAGTTCAGAAGCTATTAGTAGAATAAAAACAAACAAAAGTCTTTTCCCATGGAGTCACCCATTTAATACATACAAGGTATATCTCAGATAAACATCTAGGAGGTCATACTCTCTGCTCTCTCTTCTTTTTCCCTTTCTAAAGATGGTTTAGATGAGAGCTTTGGGTCCATCCCAGGAGTTGTGACTTTTAGACTCATGAGAGTGAAACAGCCATAAGTTCTATCATACTTTTTTAAAGATTTACTTTAGCTGTTTGAGAGAGGAGGAGGAACGTGGGTGGGGGGACGGGCAGAGGGAGAGGCAGTGAGAATTTCAAGCAGACTCTGTGTTGAGCATGAATCCTGATGGAGGGCTCAATCTCATAACCCTGAGATCACGACCTGAGCGGAGTCCAAGAGTTGGACACTCAATCAACTGCACCACCCAGGTGCTCCCTATCATATTTTCCTCACCATGACAGATGATTATCACAGCTTCATTTTAATGTACTATTATGCTAACACAGTTGCTGTCTGTTTTCTCTGTCCAGCCAGTAAAGGGCAAAGAAGCTCTCCCTACATTTATGCCAAAACGATCTTTCTGTCTTGCTGCTATTGTCACCTCACTGACACCAAAAGACTCCAGGTTTACTCTTCATTCAGCAACTTGGTTCCTGTGTTTTTCTCCCCCAGAACTCTTCTTTTCCTGCACTTATTCTAGTTCTTTAGAACCTTGCTCCATATCAGTCCCCATGAAACCTTCTGTTCTAGTTAGCGGGCATTGCCAAATAACCCACTCCAAACTTAGCAGCGTCAGACATTTATTACAGATCTCATGGGTCAGGAATTCGGGCAAGGACAAGTAGTTTTCTTTTTTTTAAATTATGTTATGTTGGTCACCATACTACATCATTAGTTTTTGATGTAGTTTTCATTCTACGGTGACTGGGATCCTAGCTGGGTGGTCTGAATGGTTAGAGATGCCAGCAGTGGCTCATTTTAGGCCCTCTGTCTGAGGTCTCTGTTGCGGCTGCTGGCTGTGCTTCCTTATTCTGGTTCACATCACATCTGCTGGAGCTGGAATATCTAAGCTAGCTTCTTCATTCACATGTTTGCTGTCTGCACTGGGATGGCTGGAGTGCTGAGACTAGTCAAACATCTGTCCATAAAGTCTTTTCATGGGGTTACTTGGACTCCTTCACAACATGGAAGTCTTGGGATACTCAGGGGTCTTTCATGGTGGCTAGGTTTCCCCAGAGCATTAAGATGGTAGAAAGGCAAAGAACTTAGCAAACTCAACACCCAAAGAACAAATAATCCAATCAAGAAATGGGCAGAGGACATGAACAGACATTTCTGCAAAGAAGACATCCAGATGGCCAACAGACACATGAAAAAGTGCTCCATATCACTCGGCATCAGGGAAATACAAATCAAAACCACAATGAGATATCACCTCACACCAGTCAGAATGGCTAAAATCAACAAGTCAGGAAATGACAGATGCTGGCGAGGATGCGGAGAAAGGGGAACCCTCCTACACTGTTGGTGGGAATGCAAGCTGGTGCAGCCACTCTGGAAAACAGCATGGAGGTTCCTCAAAATGTTGAAAATAGAACTGCCCTATGACCCAGCAATTGCACTATTGGGTATTTACCCTAAAGATACAAACGTAGTGATCCAAAGGGGCACGTGCACCCGAATGTTTATAGCAGCAATGTCCACAATAGCCAAACTATGGAAAGAACCTAGATGTCCATCAACAGATGAATGGATCAAGAAGATGTGGTATATATACACAATGGAATACTATGCAGCCATCAAAAGAAATGAAATCTTGCCATTTGCGACAACATGGATGGAACTAGAGCGTATCATGCTTAGCGAAATAAGTCAAGCAGAGAAAGACAACTATAATATGATCTCCCTGATATGAGGAAGTGGTGATGCAACATGGGGGCTTAAGTGGGTAGGAGAAGAATCAATGAAACAAGATGGGATTGGGAGGGAGACAAACCATAAGTGACTCTTAATCTCACAAAACAAACTGAGGGTTGCTGGGGGGAGGGGGTTTGGGAGAAGGGGGTGGGATTATGGACATTGGGGAGGGTATGTGCTTTGGTGAGTGCTGTGAAGTGTGTAAACCTGGTGATTCACAGACCTGTACCCCTGGGGATAAAAATATATGTTTATAAAAAATAAAAAATTAAAAAAATATATGGTAGAAAGGCAATCAAAGTAGTGGCAGAAAATATTTCCACTACATATAAGGGACAAAAACTTTTCTCTTGAATGTAGTTTAAAAATCACTACAGATCATGAAGAAAAAGAGAGAGAAAATAGAAAAATGAGTGAGATAACTGAATGGGTCCTTCACAAAACAGGATTACATAATAGTGAACACAAATATAAAACAAATTAAGACTCACTAATCATCTGGGGACTGCAATGGATACATGATGCGGTATCACTGGTCACCCACCAGAATGGCTAAAATGAAAAAGGCTGGTATCACCAAGAGAAGAAGAGGGTGTGCTGACACTCGGGCTCTCCAATTCTGCTGCGGATCAAATGACAACAGGCACTAGAGAAAACAGGCCGGCGCTGTCTACTCAGGGTGAGGGTGCATGTTTGAACATCCCGTGACGCAGCAATTCAACTCCTTGAAATAAAAAAATAAAATAAAATAAAATAAACCCACAGCTACATACCCCAACATGGATGACCCTCACAGACATAATGCTGAGCATGAAATAAATGCCATACAATTCTAGTGGAAAAAAAAAAAAATTTCAAACTGTGCTACAGTGTTTAGGAACTCTTATTAACAGACTCCCAAACAATGATGGACTACAAGGAAGTAATTACCATACAGGACAGGTGTTTGTTCTCTCTGGGAGAAAGCAAGCCAGCCCCAGGGAACGAGAATGAGGGTGATTTCTGGGATCTAGCAATGTTCCATGTCTTGGACTCAGGAGACAGTTACATGGAGGTTTGTTTTATGATCAGTCAATGGACAACATCCTCGTTCTGCACACTTTTCAGTGAGTACGCTACACTCTCTAAACTAAGAAAGAATTAAAATATAATAAAAATTATTATTGCTTTTTTTGTTTTTTTTCTGATGTTTTGCCATTTTCCCTTCTTATTTTTACTGGCTTAGGAGTATGGTTATTCTGCTCACCTAATTGCAGGGGTCCCTGTAGGCAAGAAGGGGAGAGACAGCATTCACATACAGCTGGCTTTCACTGTGCCGTCCATTTCATCAGTTGCCATGAAGGCAGGTTGCATCCTAAAAATGTGTCTTGTTTCCATGATTCTCTACGTAGCCTGAACTGCCTGGTTTCTCTGAACTAACTGAATCTGGCAAGCTGTAGGGCCTGGGGAGGGGTGTGAGAGAGAATCCTGCCGCCACCTGGACCTCCCTTATTGTTCTATTTTATATGAAAAAGGAGCTTTGGCCCCTCAGCATGTGTTCCTCACTCCCAGTAAGTATATTTTTCTGGCCTGCAATTTCTGAGAAATGCAGTATATACTGTTACACTTGTATTGGAACATATACCTTATACACGAAAATCAGACCTGGTGGTAGATTGCGTTTTAGTTGTTCCCAGCTGAGGTATGTGTAATCCTTATTACAAGTCCTTCTCCGACCACTGAAAATGTATTTTAAGTTTTCATTTGCTTAATTCTTCTGTCACAGAGAGAATTTTTAAGCTACTTCGATAAATCTTCATCTAAGAAGAACAAAATCTAACATCAACTAATTACGAGCGTATTAGGAGTCAACCAAACAAATACCCATTTTCCCTTGCTTTGTATTGACTTGAAGGTTTTTTGTTGAAAAGAAGCTAAACTGACACATGGAAGAATTATTTTTAGAACACTTGGGGTTTTTTTCTTTATGAAGAAAAACACATTCTTCAAATCCTGTTGACAGGAAAATATCAGGTGCTAAAAAGGAGGAGTGACAAGTATTAAGATCTTGCTCTGCTTGGAGGACTTCTGGTTGCACATTATTGCCTATGTAGTCTAATCTGTTTCTACATGGACCCTAAAACAGAAAGAAATTGTAAGGTAAATACTAGACTCTGGACCATACCATCCTTTCGATTGAACATTCTGGGGCCTAATAAGCTATTAGAGATGACTATTTCTACAACTGAACATTTTCCACAACCAACGTCTTGTGGGAGAGCAGATACCTCCATGCTGGTAGGAGTGCTGGTTTCCTTTGCAGCGAAGCTGTGATGCTTCCACAAATGGTTTCAACCAAGAGTTTCTTTTTAACTTGCCTATTTGTGGACATTTTAACCTCTGTCCTCATTGGAAAAAAAAAAAAGAAAAAGAAAAAGAAAACCTATTTTCTGGACCATCGAGAGCAAGTATCAGTGCACGTATGTAACCTTTTACCATGGCATCTCACACATAGTATATGCTTAGTAAACATTAACTCTTGTTATTCTGCCAAATATGGTGATTATTACAAGTCATTGATTTACTGTGATGATCAGGCCCAAAGAACAGTGCAAAATGACAGCCACTTAACCCAACATGGGTTGCTGGGCTAGAGGAGGGTCAAGGACTTTGAAGGGACTGAGATTTTACCCTGCACGTGAACTAACAGGACAGCCTACTGCAGTTCTGTGGATGTTGGCAAGACGGGAGACTCCTGAATCAGGAACAAAGGACTCCGTCCCGGCACAGCAGGCGGCGTAAGCATGTAATTTGTGCGAGTTCCTCCTGCTCCCTCCCCGGCCTCCTGAGGGCAATGTGGAGCAGTGCCAGTGGGACCCCTGTTTGCGGGGAGACACTCTAGGCTTAGCAACTCCCGAGCTTTGAAATAGGGCATAAAGGTGTGCACTGTGGTGATGAGCACTGGGTGTTATACCCAACTAATGAATCGTTGAACACTACATCAAAAACTCATGATGTACTATATGCTGGCTAACTGAACACAAAAAAATAATTTTAAAAAAAGATGAAGACAGTTGAGAGCAAGCCTGCCCAAACTTTGCCCTGAGGAAGACCTTACCATTACTATTTTTTTAAAGGTTTTATTTATTTATTTGACAGACAGAGATCACAAATAGGCAGAGAGACAGGCAGAGGGAGAGGGGGAAGCAGGCTCCCCGCTAAGCAAGGAGCCCAAGGTGGGGCTCAATCCCAGGACACTGAGATCATGACCTGAGCCGAAGGCAGAGGCTTCACCCACTGAGCCACCCAGATGCCGCATCTTTACTATTTTTTACCAGCACAGGAAGCTTCCTTCTTCCCTAAAGAGAGATACCATCTCTCTCATCTAAGATAGTTGACTCTACAAACCCCCCAACAATGACTTTCTCAGAAGATGTACAGAAATGTGAGACATTGTCCCCTAAATAGAGGGAAACAGAATGGGTTTGGGGAAGAAATAGGTAAAAAGGACAGATGATGAATACTGTAGAATGAAGTTTTTTAATATTTTTTTAAACTCTTATTTGATATATAATAGGTATACTGGAAAGTGCCTGCATCAGAATTATACAATTTGATAAACTTTCAAAACAGTGCAACCATGTCAACAGCGCCCAGATCAACAAAAGCCTGGTTTCCAGCTCCCAGAAGACGCCCTTGTTCTCTCCTTCCAGTCACTAAACCACTTCCCAAGGGTAACCACTACTGACGGGCAACCACTCACCACAGATTAGCTGTGCCTGTTTTTGAAATTAATTTCAACGGCACCATAAAATATATACTCTTTCATGACCGGTTTCCTTCATGACTGGTTTCTTCTAGTCAACATTATGATGGTAAGATTTCTCTGTACCAGTGCAAATATTTTCCATGGTTTATTGGAATTGTCATGTGATATTCCATTATACGACAGTACTACATTTATGCATTCTACTGTTGATGAGCAGTTGGACAGGTCCTGGCTTTGGATTATAACAAATATCACTACTCTGAACATTCTAGCACACATCTTTTGGTGAATACATGTGTGCATTTCTGTTGGGTATATACCTATAAGGAATAATTCTAGGCCTGAAAAGCGGTTTTGAAAGGGTTAAGATAGGCTAGTGCAAAGCCCTGCTTTAAAATAATAAGTTCTCTTGGTTCTCTATTAATTTTCCTCCAAAGAGTACATCTGCAGCAGCTTGAAACAACACGCCACTCTCCATCCATGATTAAAATAAGAGTTTGTAGAAGCCAGTCTAAATTAGACATTCTCATCAGCCTACATATGAACTCTTAATTAAAATACATTCACATTGAGACTCCATGACTCTAAGGTTGTTATTCACTTTTGCTGCAAAACAAGCAAGAAAGCAGAGATAGGCCTGAGGCATTTGCCGCACACACAAACCCAAAAGTAGAACAGACAAAGCAGAAATGAAAGCTAATATGGAAAGAAAATACCTGTGACAGAAAGTCCCCGTCATGCTAGAAGAGAAGCTTAAGAAGAAATTGGTATGAATATATTCCATATACTTGGAATACTCAGTTGGCTATGTAAGCAAATAAAATTGTGCAAAAAGAATGAGTTTACTGGCTAGATTCACTGAGCCAAGAGAAAATAGCAGGTAAAAGCATTAATCCACAGAAGCAATTCCCCTCCAAAAGAAGATTCTATCTGCCAGAATAGTAAAAAAAAAAAAACCAGAAGTACAAGAGATATAGCCAAATCTCAACAGCAATGTAGAGAGACACAAAAGGCAGATGAGAAAGTCATAAAGGGTAGAAACCAGGCCAGGTCTCTAAGGAGAACTTTTCAACAACAACAACAACAACAAAAACCCACAAACTACACACATTATTTTATAGGCCCAATGCAGGATACTAAAATTTGAGGCACAAAAGTATTGCCACCTGCAAAAGACACTGGAAAGTTCTAGAAAGACATTCTATAGTTATACCAGCTAGGAGACTCAGACTCCCTCCCTCACTACCCTCAAAAAGGAAAGAAAACTGGTAAGAATTCTTGAAATATCCAGAGCAAACATCACACTGACGGAACTGACCAGGGAATGCAAGCAATCTATCTATTCAGTGATTTTCTTAAGTTTTAAAGCCTCACTGCCTCAACACGGTTTGGTTTCTTTTGAAAAAACATGGAGAGGAAAATTTTTTTAAAGATTTTATTTATTTGACAGACAGAGATCACAAATAGGCAGAAAGGCAGGCAGAGAGAGAGACAGGAGGAAGCAGGTTCCCCGCTGAGCAGAGAGCCAGATTCAGGGCACGATCCCAGGACCCTGGGATCATGACCTGAGCTGAAGGCAGATGCTTTAACCCACTGAGCCACCCAGGTGCCCTGAGAGGAAATTTTTTTAAAACGGAAAAGAAATAATTTAAGCAGAGTGAATTTCAATCACCATGGCCAGTGATAAGGCCCTTCCAGATGCGAGAGGCTCTTTTAAGCTTAAACGTGGGCTGCTGGGGAGAACAGGGGCAGGACACATGACCATTCCCTCTGCAGCCATGGGTACAATTACAGTAGTCCGCTGTTATCTATGGGAGACCCACAGTGGGTGCCTGAAACCCTAGACAGTTCCAAACCCTGTGTATACTTTGTTTTCCCCTTCCCGTGCATACCTATGACAAGGTTTAATTGATAGTTCGGGCACAGTAGGAGATCAGCAACTAATAATAAAATAGAAAAATTTTAACAAGGTAGCAAAAGTTATGTTAATGTGTCTCTTCTTCTCAAAATATCCTAACGTATAATACTCACTGTTCTTATTCTTCTGATGTGAGATGACAAAACGCCTATGTGGTGGGGTAAAGTGAGCCCAATGGTGCAGGCATTGTGACACGAGGCTACTGAAGACTTTCTGACGACTTGTTAGCACGATCACTTGCTTCAGGTCTGTGCTTGACCCCGGGGGGACCTGAAACACCAAGAAGAGAAACTGTGGATAAGGGGGAGACGACTGTATTGCATTAGGGAAGGGGTATTTCTTAGTGTCGTCCCAATGAGAACTCCTTAAGAATCATAGACTTTAATCTTTCATTTGTATATAATTTATAATTACTAATGGGTGGCTCAGTGTTGGACTCTTGATTTCGACTCCAATAATACATGATCTCAGGACTGTAAGACTGAGCCCTGCATTGGGCCTTAAGATTCCCTGTTTTCCTCTCCCTCTGCCCTTCCCCCACCCCGGCTCTAAAAGATAATTTAAAAAATAAAAGTACTTTAAGTATGCTGTAAAGCAATCGTTTTCAAAGTGTGGTCCCCAGACCAACAGTATTGACATCACTTGGGAATTTGTTAGAAATGCAAATTACTGGTTGGTGCCCAGCAATCAGCTTTAACAAGACCTCCGAGTGATTGTAATTCAAGCTAAAAAATGAAACTCATGGCCCTGAAGCATTTGAAGAACTCAGAAGAATGAGTAAAAATGAAAGTCTCCACTCATCAATAACTCTTTGTCTGGAAATGAACTTGCTGCCTGATTTGAAGTATAATCGAAAGCTTTTTCTAGAAGTTACAAATATCCACATTCAAAACAGAGTGAGATATAAATTTTTTTACAAATAGATAAATTAGCAGATCTTTTTTGGTCATGTCAGCCTAAAATTGTTAGAAGGCAGTAATTAAGCAAAGTATTTATTTGGGGTGAAACGTGCAATTTGGGGTACACAGATTTGGGCAATAACCCACTAGGTATCCCACAGAGAGTAAAGTTCAGGGGTTCTTGAAGATAAAAAGGGAATGTTTGCATATGTTGGTTACAAAGCATTTTGATTGTGGCAGCTGAGAAATAATCTTGGCTAAACGAACTGGTTGCTAAGACCATCACTAAGCAAATGTCTTTTACTGTAGTAAGCTGCAGGTGTTTGTGCAAAGTCCTTGGAGTATTTGTGGTTTGGCCCAATTCAAAAGTTCATGGATCCACCTGGTAAGGACACGCATAAGACCCCCCCCTCCATTTTAAAACCCCTTGACATAAGTGACCCCATTGATTCTACCTTTCACAGTCTTGGTATCTCTGGTGGGCCCCACCTTTCCTTTCATTCTGCTAGATATATTGTCTCATAAAAGGTAAAACTCTTTAAGAAAAAGTTCAGGGTTTTGTTCTTCGAATTCCAGAAGGCTAATTCTAGCAAAAACGAAAGACAACAGCTCAGAGCAAATCTTCTTTGACCCAAGCATACATTAGACAGCCTAAGCTGAGGGCAGAGCAGAACCACAGAGGAAGTGATAAAAGCTTATATGCTAGTAAGACACGAGAAAGGGTCCTGAGCCCTCATCTCCCACCCCAACCCTCAACCAAGCTCCTGATTCAGAGGCAGTAGTGCATAGAAGCCTCTGTTTTTTAGGTGAGGGTTGGGGGAAGGGAGACTAAAGAGCTGTCTCCATTCTTTGTCCATTCACTAGGCTTATGACAGGTTCATAACATTCCCTGTGCCATTCTGTGATAGTGTGACAGCAGAGCCCATGGTCTTGAGTGGAGTACAGAAGCTGATTTCCCTAGAGTGGTACAGGATCTCAGATTATTCCCTATATGTAAGACAGTGGCATAGAAATAGGCAGATGCAAAAAGGAATCACCATCAGGAATGAGGCAGGATGCACAAACCTAAGACACCTGGAACATAAAAAGCCAAGAGAGAGTGTGTGGTGATGTATTATGTAAGAACACCAGACATGAGATATATCCACTGGAAAATATGATTCCGCAATCCCACTTCAGGGTATTTATCCAAAAGAACTAATATTAGGATCTCAGAGAGAGAACTACACTCCCGTGTCCACTGCAGCATTACTCACAATAGCCAACATATTAAACAAAAAGTCCACTGACAGATGAATGCATAAAGAAATGTGGTAAGTAGAATGAGTACAGACAAAAACATTGTGTTATAATTATGTAATGTGATAATATTGCAAAAATGGCAATCATATTGCAATATAAAAATGTATCAGAGGAACACACTGTACACCTTAAACTTATAGTTATATGTCAAAGATAGTCCACAAAAAGTTCATTTAAACAGAACTTTTAAAATTAACAGAAATATTTGTGTGACACACCAAAAGTACATAATATGACATTATGATCATTAGTGTGATTATTAATGAGTGGGAATATTAAAGGCCTGGAAAAATGCGACATGAACATAGAAAAGAATACTACTCAGTCTTATAAACTACAGAAATTCTGCAAAGTGTGACACCAGGGATGATCCTTGAGGACATTATAGTAAGTGAAATAGGCTAGTCACAAAGAGACAAATACTACATAATTCCACTTATATGGGGTAGCTAAAATAGTTAAATTCACAGACTCAGAGTGGGAGGGTGGTTGCCAGGAGCTGAGGGAAGGGGAAATCAGAAGTAGAAGAATATTTTAAATCTGGTAAGATAAATTCCACCCTCATTTTTTCCCCCAAATATCCTTTGGCCATTATGTTTTCAACTATTCAAAAGAACATGAAATCCAGTTTCTTATGCATTATTAAATATCTTTTTAAGATTTTTGTTTGGTACTGAATCCATGAATTAAATTTGATATATTTTGGATGTATGTTTGAAACATTTTTTAAATTTAATTTTATTTTTTCAGTGTTCCAAGATTGACATATAATATTCTATTAGTTTCAGGTATACAACATAATGATTTGATATTTGTATATACTGTGAAAGGCTCACCATACTAAGTCTACTTAACATCCATCACCACACACACGTTACAATTTTTTCTTGTGATGAGAATTTTTAAGACCTACTCTTTCAGCAGCTTTCAAATATGTAATACAGAATTATCGGCAAGAGTCACCATGCTGTACATCATATTCCCAGGACTTATTTACAACTGGAATTTTATACCTTTTGATAACCTTTACCCATTTCTCCTACCCTCCACCCTCTGCTTATGGCAACCACCATTTGTTCTCTGTGCAATTTTATATACTTTTAATATTCATACTTAAATCCATCATCACAGTATGACTTTTTTAAAAAGTTTTTTTTTGATAGAGAAAGAGAGAGACAGACCATGTATGTGAGTGGGGGAGGGGCAGAGGGAGAGAAGCAGACTCCCTGCTGTGAGTGGAGCCTGAGGCTCCATCTCAGGACCCTGAGATCATGACCTGAGCCGAAATCAAGAGTCAGATGCTTAGCCGACTGAACCACCCAGGCACCCCACTATGACTCTCAGATTTTCTTTTATGGCCTTCAGTACTCTTTCCTAAACTAGATCTTCCTTACACAGTTCTTTTTTTTTTTTTTATTTTTTTTATTTTTTTTATTTTTTTTATTTATTTTTTTTTTTAAAGATTTTATTTATTAATTTAACAGAGAGAAATCACAAGTAGATGGAGAGGCAGCCAGAGAGAGAGAGAGAGGGAAGCAGGCTCTCTGCTGAGCAGAGAGCCCGATGCGGGACTCGATCCCAGAACTCTGAGATCATGACCTGAGCCGAAGGCAGCGGCTTAACCCACTGAGCCACCCAGGCGCCCCTTCCTTACACAGTTCTGTTTAAACTTTTTCACAGGAGATTTTTTAAAACTCATTTGTGTTGCTATTGTGAGTGGGTTATTCTTTTCAAAACAATTTCTGTTGCATCCAAGAAATATTTATTGATAGGTGGAATGGGTCCCTTACATTTTAAGGTGGTTACTTCTGATGTATAGCAAAGCTTCAAGAATTTAGGTATTGTTATTGAGTATGGGGCCACCTTTATGAGTATCCTAGTGAGTTTTATAATTTTTGTGGTAGGTTCTCTTAGATCCATATTGTCTGTAAATTACCATATTTTTCTTTTCCTCTCTAATATTTTTTGGGTCTTCTTACATTTTTATGTCCTTGTTACATTGGCTAAGCTTTCCAGAACATGGCTGTAGAGATAATGAGCATTCTCGTCTTGTTCCTACCAATAAGGAGAACGCTGTCCAAGTGACCCTGGTAACTGCTATATATTTCTGGTAGGTATTCTCAAGATAAGAAACTTATACTATTAGGATTACTAAGAGTTTTTATTAGGAATAGTTTTTGCATTTCATCAAATAATTTAGTATCTAACAGAAGCAATATGATTTTTTTCTCTATTCTGTTAATGTGATTAATTATATTAATATAGTTCTTAATATGAATCATCCTTGCATTCCTGGAATGAATCTTTAAATCTTTTTTAAAGGAATATTTATTTATTTATTTATTTATTTATTTATTTAAGAGAGGGAGAGTGTGCGAGAGAGCACGAGCAAGGTGAGGGGCCCAGATCCCAGGACTCCAGGATCATGACCGGTCTGAAGACAGATGCTTAACAGACTGAGCCACCCAGGTGCCCTGAGTCTTTAATATTCCTATTCGTTAGTAATTTCTTTTGCAAAAATTTTATTTAGGATTTCCACATTTATTTTCATGAGATGAGCTTATAAGGTTTTATAAAATTTGGATATCAGGGCTATGCTAGTTTGGTAGAATATATTGGCAAGCTTTTCATCATTCCTTAGGCTCTCAAAAATTTGATACTTTGTGTTTTTTATGAGTTTGGTAGAACTGATCCATGAAAAGTAACTGGGCCTGCTACCTTTAGAAGGGTGACTATTTGTATAATTTTCTTAATACTTTAGAGCTATTTATCCATTCTATCTCTGCCTTTCTCAGTCAGGGTTGGTAATCTTCATTTCTCTAGGAAATCACCCATTTTATCTGAAGGGAGCAGGAACCTTGGATGAGAATCCTCATGATTTCCAGTATAATTAAGCATTTTTCTGGGGCTGAAACACTTTCAAAAGTTTTAGTCTTGGAGAGAAGTGGCTTTCATTTTCTTTCTTTCTCCACCTCACATTTTCCCTTGTTTTTGTTTGTTTTGTTGTTGTTTAGGCCCGGAAGTTGGCAAGGCTCTGCTCTACTCCTTTCTCCAGCCACTGCTCACTCTTTATCAATTCTCTCCTCAACTGCTTGGTATTACCTTTACTCTTCTTTTCCCCTCTCAGGCATTGTTATAGAAATTCCTCCACATTTGGGACCACTTTTGTCATTCTTTTTTTTTTTTTAAACCAGCACTGGAAACCAGTGCTCCTCAAACTCTAAGGTGCATACAAGCATTTGAAGTCTTATTAAAATGCAGATTTGGGGGCACCTGGGTGGCTCAGTGGGTTAAGCCTCTGCCTTCAGCTCAGGTCATGCTCCCAGGGTCCTGGGATCTATGCCATTGGGCTCTCTGCTCAGCAGGAAGCCTGCTTTGCCACCCCCCCACGCCACCCCCACCCGGCCTGCCTCTCTGCCTACTTGTGATCTCTCTCTCTGATAAATAAATAAATAAAATCTTTAAAAAAAATAAAATGCAGATTTCGACAAAGAGGAGCTAGGGTGGTTGACTTGAGATTCGGCATTTCTTTTTTTTTTTTTTTTTTTTATACTTTTTTTATTTTTTATAAACATATATTTTTATCCCCAGGGGTACAGGTCTGTGAATCACCAGGTTTACACACTTCACAGCACTCACCAAATCACATGCCCTCCCCAAAGTCCATAATCCCAACCCCTTCTCCCAAACCCCCTCCCCTCGGCAACCCTCAGTTTGTTTTGTGAGATTAAGAGTCACTTATGGTTTGTCTCCCTCCCAATCCCATCTTGTTTCATTTATTCTTCTTCTACCCACTTAAGCCTCCATGTTGCATCACCACTTCCTCATATCAGGGAGATCATATGATAGTTGTCTTTCTCTGCTTGACTTATTTCGCTAAGCATGATACGCTCTAGTTCCATCCATGTTGTCGCAAATGGCAAGATTTCATTTCTTTTGATGGCTGCATAGTATTCCATTGTGTATATATACCACATCTTCTTGATCCATTCATCTGTTGATGGACATCTAGGTTCTTTCCATAGTTTGGCTATTGTGGACATTGCTGCTATAAACATTCGGGTGCATGTGCTCCTTTGGATCACTACATTTGTATCTTTAGGGTAAATACCCAATAGTGCAATTGCTGGGTCATAGGGCAGTTCTATTTTCAACATTTTGAGGAACCTCCATGCTGTTTTCCAGAGTGGCTGCACCAGCTTGCATTCCCACCAACAGTGTAGGAGGGTTCCCCTTTCTCCGCATCCTCGCCAGCATCTGTCATTTCCTGACTTGTTGATTTTAGCCATTCTGACTGGTGTGAGGTGATATCTCATTGTGGTTTTGATTTGTATTTCCCTGATGCCGAGTGATATGGAGCACTTTTTCATGTGTCTGTTCGCCATCTGGATGTCTTCTTTGCAGAAATGTCTGTTCATGTCCTCTGCCCATTTCTTGACTGGATTATTTGTTCTTTGGGTGTTGAGTTTGCTAAGTTCTTTATAGATTCTGGACACTAGTCCTTTATCTGATATGTCGTTTGCAAATATCTTCTCCCATTCTGTCAGTTGTCTTTTGATTTTGTTAACTGTTTCCTTTGCTGTGCAAAAGCTTTTGATCTTGATGAAATCCCAGTAGTTCATTTTTTCCCTTGCTTCCCTTGCCTTTTGCGTTGTTCCTAGGAAGATGTTGCTGCGGCAGAGGTCGAAGAGGTTGCTGCCCGTGTTCTCCTCAAGGATTTTGATGGATTCCTTTCGTACATTGAGGTCCTTCATCCATTTTGAGTCTATTTTTGTGTGTGGTGTAAGGAAATGGTCCAATTTCATTTTTCTGCATGTGGCTGTCCAATTTTCCCAGCACCATTTATTGAAAAGGCTGTCTTTTTTCCATTGGACATTCTTTCCTGCTTTGTCGAAGATTAGTTGACCATAGAGTTGAGGGTCTATTTCTGGGCTCTCTATTCTGTTCCATTGATCTATGTGTCTGTTTTTGTGCCAGTACCATGCTGTCTTGATGATGACAGCTTTGTAATAGAGCTTGAAGTCCGGAATTGTGATGCCACCAACGTTGGCTTTCTTTTTCAATATCCCTTTGGCTATTCGAGGTCTTTTCTGGTTCCATATAAATTTTAGCATTATTTGTTCCATTTCTTTGAAAAAGATGGATGGTACTTTCATAGGAATTGCATTAAATGTGTAGATTGCTTTAGGTAGCATAGACATTTTCACAATATTTATTCTTCCAATCCAGGAGCATGGAACATTTTTCCATTTCTTTGTGTCTTCCTCAATTTCTTTCATGAGTACTTTATAGTTTTCTGAGTATAGATTCTGTGCCTCTTTGGTTAGGTTTATTCCTAGGTATCTTATGGTTTTGGATGCAATTGTAAATGGGATTGACTCCTTAATATCTCTTTCTTCTGTCTTGCTGTTGGTGTAGAGAAATGCAACTGATTTCTGTGCATTGATTTTATATCCTGACACTTTACTGAATTCCTGTATAAGTTCTAGCAGTTTTGGAGTGGAGTCTTTTGGGTTTTCCACATATAGTATCATATCATCTGCGAAGAGTGATAATTTGACTTCTTCTTTGCCGATTTGGATGCCTTTAATTTCCTTTTGTTGTCTGATTGCTGAGGCTAGGACCTCTAGTACGATGTTGAATAGCAGTGGTGATAATGGACATCCCTGCCGTGTTCCTGACCTTAGCGGAAAAGCTTTCAGTTTTTCTCCATTGAGAATGATATTTGCGGTGGGTTTTTCATAGATGGCTTTGATGATATTGAGGTATGCGCCCTCTATCCCTACACTTTGAAGAGTTTTGATCAGGAAGGGATGTTGTACTTTGTCAAATGCTTTTTCAGCATCTATTGAGAGTATCATATGGTTCTTGTTCTTTCTTTTATTGATGTGTTGTATCACATTGCCTGATTTGCGGATGTTGAACCAACCTTGTAGCCCTGGAATAAATCCCACTTGGTCGTGGTGAATAATCCTTTTAATGTACTGTTGAATCCTATTGGCTAGTATTTTGTTGAGTATTTTCGCATCTGTGTTCATCAAGGATATCGGTCTATAGCTCTCTTTTTTGGTGGGATCCTTGTCTGGTTTTGGGATCAAGGTGATGCTGGCCTCATAAAATGAGTTTGGAAGTTTTCCTTCCATTTCTATTTTTTGGAACAGTTTCAGGAGAATAGGAATTAGTTCTTCTTTAAATGTTTGGTAGAATTCCCCCGGGAAGCCGTCTGGCCCTGGGCTTTTGTTTGTTTGGAGATTTTTAATGACTGTTTCAATCTCTTTACTGGTTATGGGTCTGTTCAGGCTTTCTATTTCTTCCTGGCTCAGTTGTGGTAGTTTATATGTTTCTAGGAATGCATCCATTTCTTCCAGATTGTCAAATTTATTGCCGTAGAGTTGCTCATAGTATGTTCTTATAATAGTTTGTATTTCTTTGGTGTTAGTTGTGATCTCTCCTCTTTCATTCATGATTTTATTTATTTGGGTCCTTTCTCTTTTCTTTTTGATAAGTCGGGCCAGGGGGTTATCAATTTTATTAATTCTTTCAAAGAACCAGCTCCTAGTTTCGTTGATTTGTTCTATTGTTTTTTTGGTTTCTATTTCATTGGTTTCTGCTCTGATCTTTATGATTTCTCTTCTCCTGCTGGGCTTAGGGTTTCTTTCTTGTTCTTTCTCCAGCTCCTTTAGGTGTAGGGTTAGGTTGTGTACCTGAGACCTTTCTTGTTTCTTGAGAAAGGCTTGTACCGCTATATATTTTCCTCTCAGGACTGCCTTTGTTGTGTCCCACAGATTTTGAACCGTTGTATTTTCATTATCATTTGTTTCCATGATTTTTTTCAATTCTTCTTTAATTTCCCGGTTGACCCATTCATTCTTTAGAAGGATACTGTTTAGTCTCCATGTATTTGGGTTCTTTCCAAACTTCCTTTTGTGGTTGAGTTCTAGCTTTAGAGCATTGTGGTCTGAAAATATGCAGGGAATGATCCCAATCTTTTGATACCGGTTGAGTCCTGATTTAGGACCGAGGATGTGATCTATTCTGGAGAATGTTCCATGTGCACTAGAGAAGAATGAGTATTCTGTTGCTTTGGGATGAAATGTTCTGAATATATCTGTGATGTCCATCTGGTCCAGTGTGTCGTTTAAGGCCTTTATTTCCTTGCTGATCTTTTGCTTGGATGACCTGTCCATTTCAGTGAGGGGAGTGTTAAAGTCCCCTACTATTATTGTATTATTGTTGATGTGTTTCTTTGATTTTGTTATTAATTGGTTTATATAGTTGGCTGCTCCCACATTGGGGGCATAGATATTTAAAATTGTTAAATCTTCTTGTTGGACAGACCCTTTGAGTATGATATAGTGTCCTTCCTCATCTCTTATTACAGTCTTTGGCTTAAAATCTAATTGATCTGATATAAGGATTGCCACTCCTGCTTTCTTCTGATGTCCATTAGCATGGTAAATTCTTTTCCACCCCCTCACTTTAAATCTGGAGGTGTCTTCGGGCTTAAAATGTGTTTCTTGGAGGCAACATATAGATGGGTTTTGTTTTTTTATCCATTCTGATACCCTGTGTCTTTTGACAGGGGCATTTAGCCCATTCACATTCAGGGTAAGTATTGAGAGATATGAATTTAGTGCCATTGTATTGCCTGTAAGGTGACTGTTACTGTATATGGTCTCTGTTCCTTTCTGATCTACCACTTGTAGGCTCTCTCTTTGCTTAGAGGACCCCTTTCAATATTTCCTGTAGAGCTGGTTTGGTATTTGCAAATTCTTTCAGTTGTTGTTTGTCCTGGAAGCTTTTAATCTCTCCTTCTATTTTCAATGATAGCCTAGCTGGATATAGTATTCTTGGCTGCATGTTTTTCTCGTTTAGTGCTCTGAAAATATCATGCCAGCTCTTTCTGGCCTGCCAGGTCTCTGTGGATAAGTCAGCTGCCAATCTAATATTTTTACCATTGTATGTTACAGACTTCTTTTCCCGGGCTGCTTTCAGGATTTTCTCTTTGTCAGTGAGACTTGTAAATTTTACTATTAGGTGACGGGGTGTGGGCCTATTCTTATTGATTTTGAGGGGCGTTCTCTGAACCTCCTGAATTTTGATGCTCGTTCCCTTTGCCATATTGGGGAAATTCTCCCCAATAATTCTCTCCAGTATACCTTCTGCTCCCCTCTCACTTTCTTCTTCTTCTGGAATCCCAATTATTCTAATGTTGTTTCGTCTTATGGTGTCACTTATCTCTCGAATTCTCCCCTCGTGGTCCAGTAGCTGTTTGTCCCTCTTTTGCTCAGCTTCTTTATTCTCTGTCATTTGGTCTTCTATATCACTAATTCTTTCTTCTGCCTCATTTATCCTAGCAGTTAGAGCCTCCATTTTTGATTGCACCTCATTAATAGCTTTTTTTATTTCACCTTGGTTAGATTTTAGTTCTTTTATTTCTCCAGAAAGGGCTTTTATATCTCTCGAGAGGGTTTCTCTAATATCTTCCATGCCTTTTTCGAGCCCGGCTAGAACCTTGAGAATTGTCATTCTGAACTCTAGATCTGACATATTACCGATGTCTGTATTGATTAGGTCCCTAGCCTTCGGTACTGCCTCATGTTCTTTTTTTTGTGTTGAATTTTTATGTCTTGTCATTTTGTCCAGATAAGAGTAAATGAAGGGGCAAGTAAAATACTAAAAGGGTGGCAACAACCCCAGGAAAATATGCTTTAACCAAATTAGAAGAGATCCAAAATCGTGAGTGGGGAGAAAGGGGATAAAAAGAGGTTCAAAAAGGAAGAAAGAAAAAAAAAAAAAAAGAGAAAAGAAAAAAAAAAGAAAAGAAAAGAAAAGAATTTTTAAAAAAAGAAAACACCTAAGAAAAATGTAAAAAAGAAAAATATATATATTAGATAAACTAGTAAAAAATCGTTAAAAAAGAAAAAGGTAACAGTTAAAAAAAAAATTTTACCCGAAGGCGAGAAAAAAAAAAAAAAATGAAAAAGAAAAAATCAAATTAACTGCAAGACTAAAAAAAATCCCAGGAAAAAAGCCATGAGTTCCGTGTTTCGCTTTCTCCTTCTCTGGAATTCTGCTGCTCTCCTTGGTATTGAAACCGCACTCCTTGGTAGGTGAACTTGGTCTCGGCTGGATTTCTTGTTGATCTTCTGGGGGAGGGGCCTGGTGTAGTGATTCTCAAGTGTCTTTGCCCCAGGCGGAATTACACCGCCCTTACCCGGGGCCGGGGTGAGTAATCCGCTCGGGTTTGCTTTCAGGAGCTTTTGTTACCTGAGCGCTTTCCGTAGAGTTCCGGAGGACGGGAATACAAATGGCGGCCTCCTGGTCTCCGGCCCGGAGGAGCCGAGAGCCCAGGGCCCCACTCCTCAGTGCGCCCTCAGAGAACAGCGCCCAGTTACTCCCGTCTGCCTGACCTCCGGCCGCGCTCCGAGCTCACCGAGCCTGCGACCGGTTCAAGGTAACACCGAGCTGCGAGCTTACTGTCGGCTCTGTCTCTGTAGCCGGCTTTCCCGTTCCAATACCCGCAAGCTCTGCGACACTCAGACACCCCCGATCCTTCTGTGACCCTGCGGGACCTGAGGCCACGCTGACCCCGCGTGGGTTTCGCCCCGGTTTAGCCTCTGGAGCGATGTCCCTCAGCGGAACAGACTTTTAAAAGTCCTGATTTTGTGCACGGTTGCTCCGCTGCTTGCCGGGAGCCGGCCCCTCCCCCCGGGGTCTATCTTCCCGTCGCTTTGGATTCACTTCTCCGCCGGTCCTACCTTTCAGAAAGTGGTTGTTTTTCTGTTTCCAGAATTGCTGTTCTTCTTCTCTTCGATCTGCCGATGGATTTTCAGGTGTTTGCAATCTTTAGATAAGCTATCTAGCTGATCTCCGGCTAGCTGAAGCAGTCTCAGCTTGCTACTTCTCCGCCATCTTGACTCCTCCTCCGAGATTCGGCATTTCTAACAACTTTCAAGTGCTGCTGCCAGTCCTCAGACCACACTTTGAGGAGCTAGGCTGTGGACCACAGGCTGGCTGAGGGAATGGAGAAAAGCCCTGGAGGTTGCTTGATGCAAGGATCTCAATTAAGAATTGAACAAACAGCGGCGCCTACATCGCTCAGTTGCTTAAGCATCCACCTCTTGGTTTCAGCTCAGGTCGTGATCTCAGGGTGATGAGATTGAACCCCACATCCGGCTTCCTGCTCAGCGCAAAGTTTGCTTGAGAATCTCTCTTCCCTTGCCCCCCACCTTCTCTCCGAAATAAATAAATTAGTCTTAAAAGGAAAAAAAAAAAGAACTGAACAAGCAGATTCATGGGTTGGGGTGGAGTTAAAAGCCACACATCTCTTTAGCTGTGGTTAGTCCAGGTTCTCCTTCATCTATCATACTGCTTCCCAGGCCATCATTTAGGTCCTTGTAAATAAAGTCGGTGAAATGAGAGTATACCCCATTCAGATGTAGGCCTTTTTAGTTCAACCATACAATGTGTATCTCAACAAAGGGAACAGTCTCGTTCAGCCAGTATCTCCGAAGAAAACAGCAGGTTTGCTCTTTGTGTTTCTACCCTGGCAAAGCTGAGAGGTCAGCTCACTGCAGAAGAAAGCAGTCTAGCTGGTGCTGCAAAGACCGACACTGCTATGGCCACCCTCCTGTCTTGGCCACCAGGCTCAACCTAAGCCATGCACCACCACCACCCCTCATCCCCCCACCCCTCCGCTGCCAACAAATCCCTGTCTGTTTCTCCGCTCCAGCACAAAGCCTGCACCGTCACCTAGCTGTACACACTGTGGTGCCTACCAAAGAGTAGGAGCCAAGCATTTGTTGAAAGTTTAAGGGAAAACTTAAAAACGAAAATTTCCCTATTGCCAAAAGGAAAAGAGACCTCTTTCTCCTCTCCCTTCAGAGCCTTTCCCTGAGAAACTGAGTATTTGTGAATCCTTCTTTTGATATGTAGTCAAGTCTTTGCAAAGGCTGAGTAAGCCCACTGTCAGTTTTGCAACTCAGGAATGCTTTTCTTAAGCATCTGAGAAGCAACTCTTTGAAAAGTAGACATTAAGGATGATAGTGCCCCTATTTTTCTGTCACCTTGGGAGTCAGCCTAGTTGCCTTTCTCTGAGCTGTAAACTATTTGCTTCTCATAGAGATAAGAAAAATTTTTGTATTCTTTTGGATAAAAGCAATTAGCAAAAACATGGCTGCCGCAATTACCAGGTGAACTTCGGATGAACTATAAAAGAATACATAGCAAGGGTACTGTCAAGTCCTCTTACAAGAAGACAAGTTACCACTAATGCAGAGAATCTGTACCAAATGAATTTCAATTACTCGGCTTTATAAAAAGGGTGGGATGTCTTTCCGTCTTTCTATTTTTATCTCATTTCCTAGGATGCACATTGTAATCTGCTTTAATGTTTTTTCAGCAAATCTATTTTCTTTCTTCTCTACATTTTGTGGAGAGGATTTTGGGGGTTGGCAGGATTTTAAATTTTCCACAAGAAAAAAAAGGAAGAAAAGTAAGGAGGGGAAGCAAAAATAAACCAGAATATGAAGTCAGTAAAGGAAAGAAGAAAGGGAGGAAGGAGGGGACATCTACATGGAAAAAAAAATTTTAATCTAGACACAGACCTTACACCCTACAGAAAAATGACTCAAAATAATCACAGACCTAAATGTAAAATGCAAACTATAAAACTCCTAGAAGATAACACAGGAGAAAATGTAGGTGACCTTGTAGGTGATGATTTTTTAGATACAAAACCAAAAGCATGATCTATGAAAGGAATAATTGATGAGCTGGACTTCATTAAAATTAAAAACTTCTGCTCTATGAAAGATAATGTCAAGAGATTAAGAAGACAAGGCACAGACTGGGGAAAATCTTCATAAAAGGTAATGTCTAAAAAAGGGTTGTTATCTGAAATACATAACAAACTCTTAAAACTAAACAATAAGAAAATAAGCAACTCAAATAAATGAATGGTCAAAAAATCCCAACAGGCACTTTACCAAAGATGATACATAGATGGAAAGTAAGCATATGAAAAGATGTTCAACCTGATAGGTCATGAAGGATATGCAAATTAAAGCAAAGAAATAGTAACTACACACCAATTAGAATGACCAAAATCCAGAATACTGTCAACACTAAATGCTGATGAGGATCAAGACCGTCAGGAACTCTTAGTCACTGCAGGTGGGAATGCGAAAGGGTGCGCCCACTTTGGAAGACAGTTTGACAGTTTCTTAAAAAAGCAAAACACACTTTTACCAGATGATACAGCAATCATTCTCCTTGATACTTACCCAAATGAATGGAAAAGATACCTACACAAAAACCTGCATGTGACTGTTTATAGCAGCTTTATTGTAACCGCCAAATCTTGGAAGGAACCAAGATGTCCTTCAGTAGGTGAATGAATAAATAAATTGCAGAAAATTCAGACAAAAAAAATTACTCCATGCTATAAAGAAATGAGCTCTAACACCATGTAAAGACAGGGAGAAACCTAAATGCACATTCCTAAGTGAAAGAAGCCAATTGGACAAGGTTACATACTATGTGATTCCAACTATGTAACATTCTGAAAAAGGCAAAACTATGGAGACGGCAAAAATATTAGTGGTTACCAGAGATTGGAGAAGGGATGAACAGACAGAGCAAGGAGGATTTTTATGGTGAAAAACTTTCCTATATGAAAATGTAACAGTAGATACGTGTCATTTCACATTTGTTAGAACTCCTAGAATGTACAACACCAAGAATGAACCCTAGTATAAACTAAGAACTTCAGGTGATTGTGTCAGTTAGGTTCATAAATTGCAATTATTTTAATGTTTTGCAAAAGAATAATAAGAAAGCTTCCTGCTTTTCCTTTTCTCTTTTCTTGAATCCAAATAGGAACGTAACTGTCTAGGGGCAACTGGGTGGCTCAGTCATTAAGCATCTGCCTTCGGCTCAGCTCATGATCCTAGAGTCCTGGGGTCGAGTCCTGCATCAGGCTCCCTGATCAGCAGGAAGCCTGCTTCCCTCCCCCCCCCCCACTTTCCCTGCTTGTATTCCCTCTCTCACTGTCTATTCCCTCTCTCACTGTCTCTCTCTGTCAAATAAATAAAATTGTGGGGGAAAAAAGGAATACAACAGTCTAATAGTCTATATGTATTACTGACCTCAATTTCTTTATTAAGACATAGAGATATATGTTTCATGGGATTTTCAGTAAAATGCTTTAAAAAGAAATGTATCATAAGCTGAAATAAACTTTCCAGTCCGGAATTATTTTGATGTTTGGAATACAAGTTCCATAAAGAACTCTGTAATTTGAGGAATTTGGGAGATAATTAGAAAGAACAGCCCATAATCTCTCATTTTTCTAGTAGTCAATTATCTAGTTATAAGTAGAAATATTTTTATTATTACACAAAGTGTTAAATTCCCAATAATGTCTTTAATGTTTTCTACAAATTTATGTCTTAGGGGTAGAAAGGAACCTCTTCTCTTGCTCATAAAAGACAAATAGTCATCCATACTTATTATGCCTTCTCTTGAAAGTACTGGGAAGAAAGGGCCTACTGAGCTCTACACCTGGTGTGATGTAGAGATCAGAAATCTGATTAGAGAGATTCTGGATAAAGACCACAGCTCATATTTGGCCCTTCTTCTTGATTTCCCGAGAATATGCATGCTCAAAAGCAAAACACAGTTGTCCTCAAGGCCAAGGCATATATCCGTTTCTGTCTTTTTTTTTTCTCCCATCTTTCCTGCCATGCAAGGCTTTACAATTTTAACTGGGTATTTGCTTATTGCCTTTCCCTGCCCTTTAAGAATGCAAACTTCCTGAAGGCAAAGATTGCATCATTCTTATTGACTGTTTACCACAGACACTAGATAAATTCTTTTTTCATACTACACAGAGTACTTATCTATTGGATGCTAAATATAATCCTCTTATCCTACGCTTAGTTAATCTGCACTCTTGGCTATCCCTTAAATGTTCTCTGGGTTTTCCAACTGTTGGGTCTTTGTTACACTATTTCTTCATGTACGGCTCTTGCTCTTTACTTCCCACTCTTGGTCTCATTACTTTATTTTTGAAAACGTATTGATCCCTCCAGGTCTATTTCCTTCTCAAACATCCTCAGTGATTCCTCTCCTGATAAACTCAACCAAATCCGATCTACTCCTATAAACACACTTGTAACATTTCTCTTCTATTTTTCTGAAGGACTTTATCATTGTTTCAACTTACATTTTATTCAATCACATGCATGCTTTCTCCCTTCCCTTTGACTTCAATTTTTCTGAGAATAAGGATTGTGTTTTAGTTATCCTTCTATCTCCATAAACATCTGGAACCAAGGGGGTGCTTTATAAATACTTGCTGTACTCACATTGCCAGAATAACTATTATTTAAACTTATTGAATCTATGGAGTCAATTACAGATATAACTGAATATCTAAATTATAATTCGATTCACTTACATTACTAAACAATATGTATTGATGTTTACAAGTTAACTATAAGACTTATGTATTTAATACTTTATAAAATGTGATTTCTAGCATAGTAAATGTAGGTTCAGTTTTCCAAGTAAGGAAGCTGTCTAACAATTTTGTTATGACTACAGAGTGGCTGGTTTACTCTTCTGCATTACTGAGAGCTATCGTTTATCAATCATTTTTTAAATTTCAAAAACTTTTTAAAAATATGTACTATCTACAATAAAAATGTGAAAGAATTATGAAGGAAAAGATTTTATTTTCTCATTTATGAGAACTTGGACTCTAGAAGGCATCTGGTAAATATAAAAATGATACTTTCAAAAGCTCTAAGAAGATGAGGATTCCTAATTGCCAGGGATTTTATTTTAATAAAACACACGTCAGGTAATGTAAGGAGAGTCTTTATCCTGCTTAAAGCCTAGGACATTTGGGGCGCCTGGGTGACTGAGTGGGTTAAGCCTCTGCCTTCGGCTCAGGTCATGATCCTAGGGTCCTGGGATCGAGCCCCACATTGGCCTCTCTGCTCAGCAGGGAGCCTGCTTCCCCCTCTCTCTCTGCCTGCCTCTCTGCCTACTTGTGAACTTTCTCTGTTAAATAAATAAAATCTTTAAAAAAAAAAAAAAAAAGCCTGGGACATTTGATTACCTGTATCCTGGCATCCTCCGCTCACACAGGTATGTTTCCCTAACACTGTAAAACTGCTCAGAGGATGGCCTACACTTGCCAAACCCTTCTACAATCTTACTGTTTGCTGATCTGTGACAATTACACCCAGTCTTCCAATGTTAAATCAACTTAAAATGCCAAAAACACAATGAATATTTGTGCACATGCCTTTCTACTTAGATATGGGGTCCTTACTTCCACTAAACTATTCATCCAGAAAATGATTGAGATGATTTAATAATGTTACAATTATATTGGAAAATTTCAATTGCATTTAGGATCTGTGTAATGTCTGAGGCTGCTCTTTAGGAGAAGTAATAATTCTACAAGCTGGTAAAATAGGGCATTTGTCTAAGCTGCCTGTGTGTTCTTTTACTCACCTTTTCCTACTTATAAATGGGGATCTATTTTCTCTCTTAAGGGTGGCACATATTTTATGCTTTATCTTTTGACCTTCATTAAAGGAAGTTTATTTTCCATATCACATAATGATATTTGTACACACAGCTTCTCCTATGCTGTGTGGATACTCCATTCGACAAAGCTTTGCTGTTCTCAGTTTTATCTTGTCATGTCAGGAAACATATGTCATGCCAAAATTAAAACAATTCATAAAAGGTGGAGACAGTTACTTAGTACAAAGGATTAGTTTGGGTATAGGGGACCCACAAGAGATAGGGCAATAACCTAAGGTTAGCAATAGTGGAGCTGTCACAACCACTAGGTCCTAAGAAACAAGGGAGAAGTTACTAAAACCCAGAACACGAGAAAGGTGTATAACGTCAGGTACCTCAAGAAGATAATTTGAGGGACAGAGCCAATCCAGTGCAACAGTAAGAAATGATCTTGAGAAATAAATACCCTTTTTCTCTCTCTCCTTCCCTTCAACCTCCAAAGCTCCCTACAGGTCAAATCCAATCAGAAACCAGAAAGTAGAAGAGCCCCACTAATTTGATCTGTAGAAATACCATGGCGAGGAGCAGTGAGGAGAAAGGATGAGAGTATATCTAGAGAGCAAAACAGCAGAAATCCAATATGGCTCCTTACTACATGGGACACAGTGAACATCACATGTCCCTGACCTTCTAACCTTACTTATATGCAAGGCCTCAATGACATGTATAATAATGGGTAGGTAAGTACAAAAAGTTTTTAAAAACCTGGCTAACAACTTTTGTCAATGAACTGGCATAATTTTGCAGTGTTTAATTATTCCCACCTGTGCTCATTTGTAATTGGGTGCTACTTAACCACCTAAGAATTTCTGTTGAGGATTTTTGGTCTTCTTTGAGTCCATAGCTGTTGGAGAATTGTGGTTTTCATGTTACTACTGGACTTTTTTTTTTAAGATTTTATTTATTTATTCGACAGAGATCACAAGTAGGCAGAAAGGCAGTCAGGGAGAGGAGGAAGCAGGCTCCCCGCTGAGCAGAGAGCCTGATGCGGGGCTCGATCCCAGGACCCTGAGATCATGACCTGAGCTGAAGGCAGAGGCTTTAACCCACTGAGCCACCGAGGCGCCCCTCTACTGGACTTTTTTTTAAGTGGAGCTCCACTAAATCTTGAATTCCAAGTCAAAGTCAAAAACACAGCCTGGGAACTAAAATTTTTAACACCCATCAGTTGAATTTTTTCACCTAGAATATGTCTTCTGTGTAAATTCAAGCCCACAAAGCTGAATAGAAGATTAGCACTGACTCTTGGGGATCACTGGAGGAACATGAGGAGACCTAGCACTCTGTGCAGTAGTCTTATATATTTTTTTTTAATAATTTTTTAAAATTTATTTTCAGCGTAACAGTATTCATTATTTTTGCATCACATCCAGTGCTCCATGCAATCCGTGCCCTCTCCAATACCCACCACCTGGTTCCCCAACCTCCCACCCCCCGCCCCTTCAAACCCCTCAGATTGTTTTTCAGAATCCATAGTCTCTCATGATTCACCTCCCCTTCCAATTTCCCCCAACCCCCTTCTCCTAACTCCCACTGTCCTCCATGATATTTGTTATGCTCCACAAATAAGTGAAACCATATGATAATTGACTCTCTCTGCTTGACTTATTTCACTCAGCATAATCTCTTCCAGTCCCATCCATGTTGCTACAAAAGTTGGGTATTCGTCCTTTCTGATGGAGGCATAATACTCCATAGTGTATATGGACCACATCTTCCTTATCCATTCGTCTGTTGAAGGGCATCTTGGTTCTTTCCACCGTTTGGTGACCGTGGCCATTGCTGCTATAAACGTTGGGGTACAGATGGCCCTTCTTTCACGACATCTGTATCCTTGGGGTAAATACCCAGGAGTGCAATTGCAGGGTCATAGGGAAGCTCTATTTTTAATTTCTTGAGGAATCTCCACACTGTTCTCCAAAGTGACTGCAGCAACTTGCATTCGCACCAACCGTGTAAGAGGGTTCCCCTTTCTCCACATCCCCTCCAACACATGTTGTTTCCTTTTATTTTTAACACCACTTTTGACTGTGCATGGAACCTTTCATGACCTGCTTTCCCTCATTCCCTGGCAATCTCCTTATAACCTTTTCCTTTCAGCCAAAAAATAGAAGGAAGTGCCAAGGTGATTAGCATGCCAGTGTGAGTCAAGGCTCTGCTGCCAAACGGATTCTTCATTTGAATTAATGAAAACATTGTCAGCTGCGTCAACAAAGGGGCTCTCAGCACTGAGAGGACACAACCCATGGCTGGAAGAAAATGGCCTAATACCACTTCCAAAGGTGTATCACTGAAAAGCAACCTTCCTTAAGAAATGGACAGGGTTTGCCTTCTCATACCTGTCGGGTTCCTGGGGGGACAGGTGGCGGGGGGGGGCGGCAAAGTCTTTTCTTATCACTCTGTTATAAGGTAATACCACAGAAAGGTGAGATGCCCTTGATCTATTCACTCAAGTCAATGTGATTTACACTAATGGAGCATCTAATGGGTGCTAGGCTCTGTGCTAGGTGCTAGTGAAAACAAGATGAACATCCCACTGCTAATAAGGAGACTGATGCATAAACAGACAAACACACACAAATGATGGTGCCTGTGGAGCTCAGAAGGGAGAAAACAGAGTCTTCCCTGGAGACAGAACAGTTGTTTGGGCTGGATACTGAGCAATGAATGAATATGGCATGATTCCACAGAAGGAAAAGAGAGGAGATGAACTTCCAAGCAGAAGGAATAACTACCACAAAGACTGCAATTACTAACACAGTGAAGATAGTACAAACATCATAAACCCAGTAACTTCAGTAGGTAATAAATTACCATGAAGATATATTGATACACCAAGAACAGAAACTATATATATATATCCTATTTTCTTATTTTTACTTATACTTTTAATTTTTTTTGAATTTAATTTAATTTTATTTTTTTCATTGTTCCAAAATTCATTGTTTATGCACCACACCCAGTGGTCCATGCAATATGTGCCCTCCATAATACCCACCTCCAGGTTCACCCAACGCCCTATGCCCCACCCTTCCAAAACCCTCAGTTTGTTTCTCAGAGTCCACACTCTCTCATGGTTTGTCTCCCCCTCTGATTTCCCCCAACTCACTCTCTCCATCTCCCAATGTCCTCCATGTTATTTGTTATGCTCCACAAATAAGTGAAACCATATGATAATTGACTCTCTCTGCTTGACTTATTTCACTCAGCATAATCTCTTCCAGTCCTATCCATGCTGATAAAAAAGTTGAGTATTCATCCTTTCTGATGGGGCATTATACTCCATAGTATATATGGACCACCTCTTCCCTATCCATTCATCTGTTGAAGGGTATCTTGGTTCTTTCCACGGTTTGGCGACTTGGCCATGGTGCTATGAACACTGTGGTACATTCAGATGGCCCTTCTTTTCACTACATCTGTATCGCTGGGGTAAATACCCAGTAGTGCAATTGCAGGGTTATAGGGTAACTCTATTTTTAATTTTTTAAGGAATCTCCACACTGTTTTCCAAAATGGCTGCACTAACTTGCATTCCCATCAACAGTGTAAGAGGGTTCCCCTTTCTCCACATCCTCTCCAACACACATTGTTTACTGTCTTGTTAATTTTGGCCATTCTAACTGGTGTAAGGTGGTATCTCAATGTGGTTGGTTTTTTTTTTTTAAGATTTTATTTATTTATTTGACAGATGGAGATTACTAGTAGGCAGAGAGGCAGGCAGAGAGATGGGGGAAGCAGACTCCCTTCTGAGCAGACAGCCTGAGGCGGGGCTTGATCCCAGGACCCTGAGATCATGACCTGAGCCAAAGGCAGAGGCTTAACCCACTGAGCCACCCAGGCGCCCCCTCAATATGGTTTTGATTTGAATCTCCCTGATGGCTAGTGATGATGAACATTCTTTCATGTGTTTGTTAGCCATTTGTATGCCTTCATTGGAGAAGTGTCAGTTCATTTCTTCTGCCCATTTTTTGACATGATTATATGTTCTCTGTGTGTTGAGTTTGAGGAGTTCTTTATAGATCTTGGATATCAGCCCTTTGTTTGTAGTGTCATTTGCAAATATCTTCTCCCATTCCGTGGGTTGCCTCTTTGCTTTGTTGACTGTTTCCCTTGCTGTGCAGAAGCTTTTGATCTTGATGAAGTCCCAAAAGTTCAGTTTTGCTTTTGTTTCCTTTGCCTTTGGAGACATGTCTTGAAAGAAGTTGGTGTGGCCGATGTCAAAGAGGTTACTGCCTGTGTTCTCCTCTAGGATTCTGATGGATTCTTGCCTCACGTTGAGGTCTTTTATCAATTTTGAGTTTATCTTTGTGTTTGGTCTAAGAGAATGGTCAAGTTTCATTCTTCTCCACATAGCTGTCCAATTTTCCCAGCACCATTTATTGAAGAGACTGTCTTTTTTCCACTGTACATTTTTTCCTGCTTTGTCAAAGATTAGTTGACCATAGAGTTGAGAGTCCATATCTGGGCTCTCCACTCTATTCCACTGGTCTATGTGTCTGTTTTTATGCCAGTACCATGCTGTCTTGGTGTCTTTGTAGTAAAGCTTGAAATCAGGCAACGTGATGCCCCCAGTTTTGTGTTTCTTTTTCAACATTTCCTTAGCAATTTGGGGTCTCTTCTGATTCCATACAAATTTTAGGATTGTTTGCTCCAGCTCTTGGAAAAATGCCAGTGGAAATTTCATCGGAATGGCAGTGAAAGTATAGATGGCTCTAGGCAATATAGACATTTTAACAATGTTTATCCTTCTGATCCATGAACATGGAATGCTCTTCCATCTTTTTGTGTCTTCTTCAATTTCTTCCATGAGTGTTCTGTAGTTCTTCAAGTACAGAACCTTCACCTCTTTGGTTAGGTTTACTCCCAGGTTTCTTATGGTTCTTATTGCTATAGTAAATGGAATCGATTCTCTAATTTCCCTTTTTCATTGTTAGTGTATAAGAAAGCAACTGATAATATCTCAGTGTCCAGCAGAGTAGACACTTAATAAATGTTGAAATGAATGGTCATTTAGTGTCTTGTAAAAAATGTTTTTTATTTCTTTTAAGACTGAAGCACACGATATATGTTTTTAATTTAAAGTCAGTTAATTAACATAGACTGTATTATTAGCTTCAGAGGTAGAGTTCAGTAATTCACTGGTTGCATATAATACTCATTACTCATTACATCATGCACCCTACTTAATGCCCATCACACAGTTACCCCATTCCTCTACCCATCTCCCTTCCAGCAACCCTCAGTTTGTTTCATAGAGTTAAGAGTCTCTTATGGTGGAGTGCCTAGGTGGCTCAGTCATTAAATGTTTGCCTTTGGCTCAGGTCATGATCCAGGAGTCCTGGGATTGAGCCCCACATCAGGCTCCCTGCTCAGCGGGAAGCCTGCTTCTCCCTCTCCCACTCCCCCTGGTTGTATTCCCTTTCTCACTGTCTTTTTCTGTTGAATAAATCTTTTAAAAAGTCTCTTGTGGTTTTCTTCCTCCTCTGATTTTGTCTTATTTTTGCCTTCCTTCACCTATGATCCTCTGTTTTGTTTCTTAAATTCCATTATGAATGAAATCTTAGGTGTGTCTTATTCTAAGTGACTTATTTTGCCTGGCATAATACCCTCTATTTCCATCCACATTGTTGCAAATGGTAAGATTTCATTGTTTTTAATGGCTGAGTACTCTTCCATTATATACATATACCACATCTTCTTCCATTAATCTGTCAATGGACATCTGGGCTCTTTCTATAGCTTGGCTCTTGTGGACACTGCTGCTATAATAATTGGGGGGTGTGTTCCCCTTCAGATCACTATGTTTGTATCCTTTGGGTAAATACCTAGTAGTGCAATTGCTGGGTTATAGGGTAGCTCTATTTTCAACTTTTTGAGGAACCTCCATACTGTTTTCCAGAGTTGCTGCACCAGCTTGCATTCCTACCAACAGTGTAAGAGGGTTCCCCTTTTCTCCACACCCTTGCTAACAACCACCATTTTCTGACTTATTAACTTTAGCCATTCCAACCAGTGTGAGGTGGTATCTTATTGTGGTTTTGATTTGTATTTCCCTGATGTCGAGTGATATCATGCATTTTTTCATGTATCTGCTGGCCATTGCATGTGTTCTTTAGAGAAATGTCTGTGCATGTCTCTTGCCCATTTCTGGACTGGATTATTTGCTTTTTGGGTGTTGAGTTTGAGAAGATCATTATAGATCTTGGATACTAGCCCTTTATCTGATAAGACATTTGCAAACATCATCTTCCATTCCATAGATTGTCTTTTGGTTTTGTTGACTGTTTCCATTGCTGGAAGCACACCATAAATTTTGACGTGACCAGTAAACCTTGCAATCTTTACTGAGCTGGACTAAGTAAGAAATATGCTAATTTACTTGATAGAGAAATACTGAAGAAACATAAGTGAGGATTTTTTGAGGTGAGAGTCTCACATTTTAAGTCTAAACATTGGGGATTGGAAAAGATCAAGTGATATTTATATCCCTATATATTTTTTATCCAACCATCTTTTTCATATTAATCCACAAGTGTTTTAGGAGACCAGGCTGAGCTTACTCTGAGACTATCCTGAGTTCTCGCCACTATGCCTGAGGCCAGCAAAGGGAGAGATTATGAGAGCCCCTTGGCAACTGTGACTGAGCTGCACTGTCCTTGTTCGAGAGCCTGCTACATGTCTGAATATACCTGGTATCTCTTGATAAGCACAAGCATCCACCATGCAAACACCGGTTTGTTCACAGATGGTGTTATACTAGGTGGCTCTGTTTCTTCCTCTTGAGAAAGATGTCTTTGGGAACCATAGATGCTGAAGCTTAAGAGAAGGGCTAAAATGCTTCTCCATCTGACACAAATCTACCTTCCTGGCTGATAGTGCCATCAATAAAACCTAAGACTCCCCTACAAAGGGAAAGAGGAGTGGCATATACAAAAAGAATATGCTATCAGCAATGCACTAAGGAAAGCAACAAGCTTGGTATGTTTCAGAGACTGAGTAATGAGAAGGCCACAGGAGCAAAATGAAAAGAGAACTGTTGGAAGAACGTTCAATAATGCATTTGCTCAGATCCACAGATTGGAAGCTCTCAAACACTATGGAGCAAATTAAAGATATGCCAAGCAAAGGAAATTAATTATTAACAAAGTCAAGGCAATACAGGAATCATAAGATTAGTGACTTCAATTTTAAAGTTAAAAATTACAAATAAACTATATCTATAATGTAAGAAGAGGAAGAAGTTATAATTTCACAGCTCCTACAATGCCACCCCACTGAGCACCCAAATTCCTCCAAATTGTCCTCCCGCTTTCCCCAAAAACCAAAAAGACTTTGTTGTCACTGTTTTGAAATCCTAAGTTTTTAACAGTAACTTCTGTATATGAAAGTTCAAGAAAAACCCTTTATGTGGACATATAATAAACTCCCTTATCATCTGATAGCATAAAAAAAGAACACGTAAGAATTCAGTTTATCATAGAAGGAATACAGCAACATGATGTGGTTTGAATAAGAAGAATTTTAGGAATTACAGTACAAGTTCTTTAGCCACTAAGGCATGGGGAATGTGGAATCCCAAAGGGAACTGGAACCAAAAAGGAGGTACATCAACTACTCAGGAGTTTGCCTGAAGTAGGACAAGGAGACCTAACTATCTTGGCTTCCTCCCTTATATTATCTCCCAGGCTCTTCTCAGTGCCTTCTACTGGCTGTCCCTAACCAGAAGCCAGGAGGCAAGGGGTACTGAGGGATGTAGTGGGCAGAACTAAGTTCCCTGGAATATAGGAAATATAGGTAAGAGGAATATAGGAATATAGGTAAGAGAGGGGAAAAAGCAAGACCTGGATCTGAACAAACAAGCAAATGACTAGAGGAGGGAAACTATAGTGGTTCTAAACCATATTGTTAAATTCTTTGGCACTCTTGAGTACCAAAAGTGGGAACTAACTGCACTCTTCCTGAATATGGCCGGCCTTAATGTCTTGCTTCTAAGGAACAGAATGTAGCAACAAAGTGACTACATGAATTCATGAAATATACAGCTTCCTTCTTGTTCATTAGCCCTTGCCGCCCCCCGATCTCTCTCTCTCTCTCTCTCTCTCTCTCTCCATCCCTGGAACCCAAGTTCTTTGAGGTGTAATCCAACAGAGTGAATTTAATACAGGCAAATAATTCCAAACTGTAGTTTGTTTAAAGACTTGAAAATTAAATACAGGTTAGACTGTCTGGGGATTAGCAAGAGCCAAGCAGAGATGAGTAAAGGACCCATATAGATATTCTGATCACTGCCCCAAGTGACATTCCAGCTGACAAATGAAAGTGTGGACCTTTAGAGGATTCCAAACTCAGCCTTCAAGTCACCCCTGCTCATACCACATGGAACAGGAACATACTGTCTCCACTGAGTGCTGCCCAAATTGCAGGTCCATGAACAAAATAAATATCACTGTTTAAACTACTAAGTGTTGTGATGGGCCATTCCCTAGCATTAGATAACCCCAACAGGATCTGAGAGCAAACAAGCCAATGACTCGCACAACATCATTCTCATTTTCTCATTTCTGCTTCAGCTAACATCTGAAGGTCTCAGTCAGAGCCAACCACACTTAAATTTTATGGCCATTTTGGATATTTATTGGCCAGTGTTACTGTAAAAACAATGTTTCAACTCATTAATTCTGATTATACTTCCAAAGAATGAATGATTGTTCATGGATTTATTTATTCCTCCATTTAGAAGCATTTCCATATGAAGTTGTTGACAGAGACCGGTCTCCTTAAGACTCCGAAACGTTAATTACACACATGAAATTCAAGTTAATTTACAATTATTTACTATTAATCTGAAATGAAGGTCAGTTCAATGACTAAAGGAATACTTATCTATCTGAAGGGTATTGTGTAAAAGATTAATTTGATAATTGTGGCATTTATTTTGTATGCTGCCCTTTTATGGTCATGGGGAAAGTTAGTGAAAAGGGAGATGGATGAGAGGGAGAAGAAATAGGGAAGAGAGTGGAAGAACAAGAAGCAAAGAGGGAGGAAAGGGTGGAAAGTGAGAGCCAAGGAAAGAGAGAAGCATGGTAGTGAAGAATAATTTGAAGACAGATCTACCTTCACAAGTATGCTGATTCAATGACCCTTTCCATGGAAATGTTTTCTCAGTGAAAGAGAAGAAAACAAACAGAACTGATACATTTCTCAACATGTTTTTGAAGACAAAAGATTGAGGGTGGTTTGCTGGAAAACAGAGCAGATGGAGAGAGGGGACCAGACTGTGCCATTAACAAGTCATGACAGTGAGGTCACTTACTGTCTTCGTGGCTTAATTTCTTCATGCATAAAATGCATGGATTATACCAGATGATTTCTAAACTTTCTATGTTACAGCGTAAAATGCTAAGACTATTATTTATGGAAACTTTCATCTTGCCAGATACTGATGCTGTGCTTAATCCTAGAGCAAAAGAAATGTGAAACTGAGAAAAATGACACATAACAGTTTGTCCCAGCCTGAAAACTTGCCACACACCTCACGGTGAGGTATTGAGTAGTAATTCTTTTTTTTTTTTAAGATTTTATTTATTCACATTTGACAAAGATCACAAGTACACAGAGAGGCAGGCAGAGAGAGGGGGGAAGCAGGCTCCCTGCTGAGCAGAGAGCCCGATGCGGGACTCGATCCCAGGACCCCGGGATCATGACCCGAGCCGAAGGCAGAGGCTTAACCCACTGAGCCGCCCAGGTGCCCCTTGAGTAGTAATTCTGACATTGTTTCCACTGCATTTGTTTTGGTAGGTATTCACATGAGAAGTGGAGGAAAACTGCCTTCCATGTTTTTGTCCTGAACATTTAAAAAAAAAATAAGAGAAATGAAGAAACTAACTAACCATGCCCTGCTTCCATCCTATAATATTCTTACATATTTACTTACGAATAAAAACTAGTGAAATTATCTCATACAGTTTGGAATTCAAGACAAGGAGTTCCTTGCCTTGACACAGAGCTGCTGCAAAGATGGAAGGAAGCACCAAGAACTCTTATAATCCATGTTCATTCTCCATAGATGAAAGAAAGGAAACTAGAACTGAATCACTTCCTGAAACTATTGTCTTCTAGTATCCCACAGTTTCTGATAAGAAGTATTTTATCATTATCATCTTTATATGTATGAAGTCTATTTTCCTTCAGCTGATTTAAAATTTTTCACTTTACCTTTTGTTTTGAGCCATTTGTCTATGATGTGTCTAATTATGGTTTTATTTTCATTCATCTTGTTTGGGATTTATTGAACTTCCTGAAATCTATGTATGAGTATTTACTCTTCAACTTTGGAAAGCTTAGAGCCACTTTTTAAAAAAGATTTTATTTATTTATTTGACAGACACAGTGAGAGAGGGAACACGAGCAGAGGGAGTGGGAGAGGGAGAAGCAGGCTTCCCGCCGATCAGGGAGCCTGATGCAGGGCTCCATTCCAGGACCATCATAACCTGAGCCCAGGGACCGAGGGCAGATGCCCAATGACTCAGCCACCCAGATGCCCCATGAGCCATTCACTTTTAATATATTTTTCCTGCCCTGTCTGTCCTTTCTCTTGTCTCCTTCTCAAGACCCAACTACATATATGTTAGTACACTTAATATTGTTCCGACTCCCTGGTGTTCTATTTTCTCATGATGGATAACTTTGGATCAATTTTCTACCAAGAAGTTTCGAATTTGCTGTTCCTTTACTCTACTATGTCTAGTCATTTTTTTCACTTCATGTATTTTTTTTAAAAAGATTTCATTTATCCATTTGAGAGAGAGAGTGAGAGGGAGCATGAGAGGGGAGAAGGTCAGAGGGAGAAGCAGACCCCCCGTGGAGCTGGGAGCCTGATGCGGGACTTGATCCTGGGATTCCAGGATCATGACCTGAGCTGAAGGCAGTCGCTTAACCAACTGAGCCACCCAGGTGCCCTCATATATTTTGTTTTTGTGGTTCAAGGCTTTTTCATTTTGTTATTTTTAGAATTTTTAACTTTCTCTTGTATTCTCCCACCTCATCACCCATTTCCCCCCGACCTTTTCTTGGAAAGTATTTAATATATTATGGTTGTTTTAAAGTATTTATATGCTAATAACAAAATATGTGTCATCTGTGTGGCTGCTTCCATTAACGGTTGTTTTCTCTATTTCCTGATTATGGATCACATTTCTCTGCTTAATTTTATATTGCATGCCAAATTTTATATATAAAAGAGTATAGAAGACTGATTTATAATATTTTTTATGTGTTTTCTGTAGTCTTTTTCCTAGAAAGGGGAACTCATCTCATCTAAAAGGCAGACAGGATCAAAGGCTTATAATTCAGATTCTAAGAATTGAGTTGAGCTAGGGTAGGATGCAACTCTGATTTGATTTTACCTCTAGCTTCAAAATAAAATAAATCTCTTTTTGTTTCAGTTCTACCCTCAAAGATTAATCTCCTTGATATCATTAAGACCTGAACTGGCAGGGGGCGGGGGAGCTCTGGCTTGCAGCTTTAATTTTTTTATTGACCTCTGATTGATTTTTTATTGCTCTCCACCAGGACCCTAAAATCTCAACACCAAAACACTATACAAACTCTTTCTGTTCTCTGGTCTGAGCTCCACAGCAAACTCTACTACATTCTCTGCTGCTTACTCAGCAAAATGCTTATGGCATGAAATGGAAATTCTTTTAAGATAGTACCAAGTGATTTATTTTTCCATTTGGGGCTCTTCCAAATTCCAATCCATCATGCCAGCCATCTGTGTCACTAAAAGTTTAGATGTATTCCCTTTGTCCTTCAAAGTCTCTCATCTCTATCAGGACTACTCCTCTGACCACATACACTCTTCATAGACACCCACTTCCAAGTACAGAAGTGTGTGGCTCTTTGCTCAGCAGTGAAGAGCTCACCCCTCCCTAGAATTTAGTTCATTAAGATTTCTCAGCATCCACTGTTATTCAATAGCCTTATAGGTGTGTACAAGTATGGTTATTTTATTATATCCACTTTGTAATAGTTTTTAACACATGGTTGTTCACATAACTTCTATATCCTGAACAGGATTAGCATACCTAAATAGATGTTGCCTATCTTTTAGAAGAGGCAATAGGCTGAGGGAAAAAAAGCAGCTGAAGAGTTGCAAAATCTAAAAATAAAGTGCTTTTCAGTACCAAAGTCAAAATGCATCCTTTAAAGGATAAATTTAAGAAGAATGCATCACAATGACTGAAGAATTACTTTTCCTGCCTTAATTTTTGGGATTCCATATGATGTTGAGAAAGAGGAAAGTCAGAAGGGAAACTGAAGAGTTTGATTCTAAGAGTGTCCCTGAATAAGGTCTAAGTCTGCTCTAATACAGTACACTCAAAAGAATCCCAGATGAGATGATAAACTCTCTAGACTACATGGAAACCTGAGTATCAAGGAGACTAAAGCATAGTTCTCATGGAAAATTTCACCAATATTTGCCAAGGCTGGAAGAGTATTACAGCCATAAAGAAGAAATGGCAATAAGCTATACCTTGGCAGTTAGGACCTGAGACAAGCCAATGTGAGTCTCACCCAGATCTTGTAAGTTACATATTAAATATCCATCAGGGGCACCTGGATGGCTCAGTGAGTTAAAGCCTCTGCCTTCAGCTCAGGTCATGATCCCAGGATCTTGGGACTGAGCCCCACATCAGGCTCTCTGCTCAGCAGGGAGCCTGCTTTCTCCTCTCTCTCTCTCTGCTTGCCTCTCTGCCTACTTGTGATCTCTGCCAGTCAAATAAATAAAAAAATAAATGTTTATAAATAAATAAATAAATAAATACCCATCAGAACATCTGTGTATACTCTGAGATGGGTGTGGAAATGAGAACAAGGAGATCACAGAATATATCAAGTTATGTATGTAAGAGACTGCTAGAGTTTATCAGTCAACACTCAAGTGATCCTTTACATTTTCCAGACTCTCTTGCAGTAAGTGTGGTTGTATGGCTAGTTCTGGAAGAGGCCATGAGCTAAAGTGATGCCAATCACTTCAAGACCAGGTGACTTAGTATTAGGTGTGCCTTACCACATTCTCTTCTGGTAGGATATTAGAGACTATGTAGTAAAGCAGAAGAGGAAAGGGAAATGGATTCTTTCATCACTATTTGAAAGAGAGCTACCCAGCAGTCCAGACCAGGAATAATCACAAGAGACTCTAAACAAGCAAAATATAAATTTTGTATTCTTGTAGGCCACTGAGGTTTCACGTTTTATTTATTAATGAAGCAGAGCTTAGCCTAGTGTCACTCAAAATGTGGTCCATGTTAGTAAGTTCTAGTCTGCATATTGTTTGATATTTATGATGAAATTAAGTACAGAAATTGAAAGTTTTTAGAAATTTTATAGCAATTTGAAAGAGAAATTTTTTATCTGTTGGAGTTAATAAAAAACAAATCCAGGTTTGTATTTTGTTTTTCTTGGCTCTATTTTTTAAAATTTTCACTCTTCTGGTAACTTATCTGTATTGTATTTTCCAAAAGTACCGGTCTGTGACAGATTGAAAATAATAGAAACTGGTTCTTTACCACTGAGAGTTTGACAAATACTGGCTATTCTACCCTGACTAATATACCAAAGCAAAAACAGGAATATCTTAGAAGGATACCAAAACAAATTGAAGACTAAACACATATTTTGCTCTGAAGGAAGGATGGTAGGTAGATCCTTTGCAAATTAGATGCCTCCTACAAAGAGAGAGAGAGAGAGAAGGAAACTATGATTTAACTATTTTTAATCATGAAATAATTGTGTAGCCAGCATTTTAAAAATTCTGTGCTCTACTTTAAAAGAACATAACACTGTAAGAAGAAAATAAGTTCAGTCATAGGTAAAACAAATAAAAATGTCCATATCTCATCCTACCATTTGGCTTTAATATTGGAATAGTGGTAGAGACAGTGAAATATGACTTTCCTGATGGGGTATTTCTTGATTAATAAGTTACTCAAGCCCCTCTTTCTCTCCCTTCTCCCAAAAGGCACCTCTCATTGTCTGACTGCAAAAGGAAGACAATGATCTTCCCCTGTTCGTTTTCATTACTGATGACTTCTTATGAAAAGGCAATTATAACACTGTGAAATCTCCTGGGGTTTTAAGCTGTGCATCCTCACAGCCCCTTACGATTAGGCAGTTATAACCTGTGATTCCTGAGAATGTGGATGCCCACCCTCAGCTGTCTTTATGAATACTGAACACAGTTACAGTATTGTGTAATCTGGTAAACTTAAAGCTGCCCATCCTCACCTACCCTCAATGATGAGTGGAAGCAATCCATCAAGGAGGAGACTTCGTTGTGTTAGACTGGTGGTGTTCACCCTGCCATCACTGCTTCCTAGTCCCTGCTATGGCTGCAAATATGTTTCTTTCAATCTATAGACCAAGGCTAGAATTTACTATTGAAAGGAACTCCTGTGAAAATTGAAAGGTAAGAAATGAAACAGATGTCATTCGTCTCAATACATCATCACCGTCAGAGGGGCAGGTGTCTAGTTCCAGATCACTCTGCAAAATCCCACACTTTGTCATGGTAGACGTATCTTGCAATTCCCTAGGACTGGCAGCTTCTTCACCCACTCCAAGGCTTCAGCCTGATGTCAAAGTAACTCTTCTCTGCTCTTTCAACTGCATATTTCCAGACCTTCAGTCTTTCAATAGCTATCTTTTTTTTTTTAAAGATTTTATTTATTTATTTAACAGAGAGAGAAAAAGCATGCGTGCGAGAGAGGGAATACAAGCTGGGGGAACAGGAAAGGGAGAAACAGGCTTCCTGGTGAGCAGGGAACTTGACATGGGGGTTGATCCCAGGACCCTGGGATCATGACCTGAGCCGAAGGCAGACTCTTAATGACTGAGCCACCCAGGCATCTCTCAATAGCTATCCTAAACCTCTTATTTTCTTAATTCTTACTGAGACTTTATTTTATTCCAAAACCACTGATAGAGATAGTCTCAAAATGTCTAAGCAATATCAACAAAAGAGGGAAACTGGACCCCTTCATTATACCACACATAAAAATAAATTCAAAATTGATTAAAGACCTAAATGTAGATCTGGAACCATAAAATCCCTAGGAGACATAGCCAGTAATCTCTTTGACATTAGTCATAAAAAAATTTTTCTAGATCTGTCTCCTTTGGCGAGGGAAACAAAATCAAAATTAAACTTTTGGGACTACATCAAAACAAAAACTTTTTGCAAGGCAAAGGAAACCATCAACAAAACAGAAGGACAACTTACCAAATGGGAGAAGACATTTGTAAATGTTATATCTAATTAAAAGGTTAATAAGCAAAATATGTAAGGAACTCACACAATTCAACACCAATAAAACAAATAATCCAAATTAAAAATGAGTGGAAGGCATGAATAGACATTTTTCCAAAGAAGATATACAGATGGTCTATAGACACAAGAAACATTCAATATCACTCTTCATCAGGGAAATGCAAATCAAAAGCACAATGAGGTACTATCACCTCATACCCGTCATAATGGCTAAAATCAACAACACAAGTGTTGCTGAGGATGTAGAAAAAAAAAACAATCGTGCACTGTTTGTGGGATGCAAGCTGGTGTGCCTGCTATGGAAAACAGTATGCAAGTTCCTCAGAAAGTAAAAAAATAGAACTACCTTAAGACCCAGTAATTCCACTGGGTATTTACCTGAAGAAAATGAAAACACTAATTTAAAAAGATATATGTACCCCTATGCTTACTACAGCATTGTTTACAGTAGTCAAGATATGGAAGCTGCCCAAGTGCCCATCGATAGATGAATGGATAATGAAGATATGTTATATATATAGACAATGGAATGTAACCCAGCCATCAAAAAGAATGAAATCTTGCCATGTGCAATGACAGAGATGGAGTTAGAGGGTCTTATGCTAAGTGAAATAGCCCAGACAGAGAAACATGAACACCATCTGATTTCACATATATGCAGAATTTAAGAAGCAAAATGAAGGATAAAAGAAACAAAAAACCAGAACCTTAAATATAGAGAAATTGTGGTTGCTCCAGGGGAGGTGAGTGGGAGGAAGGGTAGAAGAAGTGAATGAGCACTGAGCAGTGTATAGAATTGGTGACTCATTAGACTGTACATGTGAAACTAATATAACACTGTATGTTAAAAATTTTTTAAATTTCCAAGCATTATCAACTGTTATCTCTACAGTTCTGAAATAAATTATGTCAACTGACCTAAAGGGTTTTGGTAAAAGTCCTTCCAAAAATGCATTCTGAACACCATCACTAATTATTAAGGTACCACAAATGTATTCAGATTCCCGCCACAGTTGTTACAATAGGCCAAAACACAAGTGACGCACACGAAGAAGGCATCTTAATAACTTTCTCCCAAATGGGAGCTTCGGTCAGATCGTGATCATCTGACAACAGATTACATAGCAGAGTTGAACCACATGATATCATTGATATGTTACAGTTTGGACCCACAGAAAGAGTAATGTCTTACAGTTTAACCTAAGGCTTTGATAACCTCTTCATTCTAATGGATTTTTTTTTTTTTTTTTTTTTTTTTTTTTTTGTGGAAAGTATACCATTTTTTCCCAGATGGGGAAAAACCTCTCTCCAAAGACTCTGTATTGTATAAGCCGAGAGTATTTGCTAAGGTAAGTTATAAGTCCCTGAATTCAGATGAGAAGTCTATATATTTGATCTCAAAGCAGCAGTGCCAATAAACATAGATGACGACACTCTTGAAATACACCTTAGTGCCCCAAAACTAATGATGCTAAGAAACACTATTCCTCAAAAACCCCAGGATTTCATCAGATGTCTTTGTTCTAGCTCAGGATTTCTATACCTCGGCACCATTGACATTTTGGCCCACAAAGTTCTTCTGGTGAGTGTGGGGCGGGGAAGGCGGCGGGCGGGCGGGAGCTCTCCTCTACGCGGTGGGATGTTTGGCCGCGTCTAGGCTTCCACCCACTAGATGGCAGTAGCACCTCCCACCTGTGACAAAAGAGCGTTTCCCAGGCATTGCCAAATGTTCCCGGGGGTGTGGGGGGGGGGCAAAATCATTCCTGGTTGAGAACCACTTTCTTAGATGAAACAGAAATATGATGTTGGCAAGAGCTTAAGGCCTCTTTGCTATCAGCTTGTATTTCAACCTTCTACTTGACATTTGGTTTTCCCTCAAGATAGAGTGAAATCCTCTCGACATCTCAGTAAGGAGACTAAAGGGTATCAAACTGGGCAAGATATGCCAAAGAAACTATTTTAAGTGCATCGGCTATAAAGAACCCAAGGCAAGGCCATGTTTAATTGCTGATGCATAGCGATTTAGAGTGAGTTCACGCTATATGATGATGATTTTTATTTTTCTTTTAAAGATTTTATTTTTTTATTTATTTGACAGAGATAGACACAGTGAGAGAGGGAACACAAGCAGGGGGAGTGAGAGAGGGAGAAGCAGGCTTCGTGCTGAGCAGGGAGTCTGATGTAAGGCTTGATCCCAGGAACCTGGGATCATGACCTGAGCCGAAGGCAGATGCTTAACAACTGAGCCACCCAAGCGCCCCTATTTTTCTTTTAAATTAAATATTGTCTTCACCACCAGAAGATTCTAGATTGGGTAACAGTAAAATAGACTACACAAGAAATGAGCATATATCCAACAAAACATCCCTTCATTTTCAAATTCACCTGTAAACTATTTTCACCTTGATTAACAGAAGCATAATTTACAGTCATTCGAATCAATCAAATTACCTAATATTGAATCACTGTGCTCCTAAAACGGCATAACTTCAACTTCTTTGTTCTCACTCCTCTCCTCCTAAACTTTGTTTTTTTGGGGGATGAATTTCAGACTCACCACACACAACATATAGCACTAACGAACAGGGAGAGCAATCACCAACCTAGCAAGTGGACAGCAACACAGCCCTAAACTGACCCTTGTTTGTAAGAGCAGTCCCTCAGCCTGGAGAAAGCAGGCCTGACAGGTTGGCTAACCTTCTCACTACAGCTGTCTCAAAAACAAATACTATTACCATAGCAGAATAGACTGTCAGTGGTTCATCTGGAATGTAGTTCAGTCTTTAATTCCATAAAGACCATATATACGGTCCTTACATAGATATAATCTATATTCTAATATTTCATTTCTTAGACATATGTCTTTCTAAAATATGAAAAAAATACAAAACAACACAAAAATCTAGCACATCCAAAAGTTCAGACTACTTTACATAGAGGATATAATCCTTCTCATTGACTCATTGTTCTGATCACTGTGAGATCTAATCACTATTATACAATGCCATTATCATCATGATTTTGGCTCACCTGACTGGCTGATGAGGCTGAAAGTCATTACACCGATCAACAAAAGTAGTTTCCTACACACGCAAGTACATCTATGGAGGTTAGGTTTCCATGGATTTGACAGTTTTATCTGCTTAGGAATTCAGCCACAGGCATTTCCTTGACCTTTCTCTTGAAACTCAATGCTAACCCTAACCCTAACTTCCCTCCACACTTGTCGAAAAACAAACCAAAAAAAAAAAAAAACCCCAAAACCAAACAAACAAAAAAACCCTTTTCTGTGGAAATGTCTAGGCTGACAGGAACTTATTTGTTTAGTTTATTCAACCAGGGAGTTTTTGCCATACTATGTACTATCCTAGCCTAAGTAAACATAGTCTAAGTAAACCTCTGGATCAACAATGAGAGAACAGTATTTCTAACTGATAAATGGATAAATGGAAAGATTAAGTAACTATTTAAGGTAAAAGATTCAGCAATACCAATAAATGTGCAAAAGCCTTATGAAATGGAGTAGGAGATTTTAACAACGAGAAAAATTAGTTTGTGGATGTTGTTAATATGAACACAATCACATGGCTAATGGGCAGGTGATGGAACCAAGGACATACACTTAGAAATTCTAGAAAAGAGTCTACGGCCATACCACCCTGAACGCGCCCGATCTCGTCTGATCTCAGAAATTCTAGAAAAGAGTCTAGTGCTATTTCCTCCATATTAAACAGCATAAAAATGAATGGAGAAGTATGGTGCTACTGTAAGATAAATAAAGACTGTAGATAGCAGTAAGTGTTCATACAACTCACTTACCACAAAAGAGAAAGAAATATATCCTGTTTGGATTTCCAAGGGGCACTATCTGAAAGAAAACATCAATTTATGCTTGCTTTAGTAGAAAAGAAATAACTGCATTCATGTAAGTTTAATTCTTTAGAGTCTGACAGGGTATGAAGGTCATGAGTAGACCAAGAAGTCAAAAACACAGTGATAAGTGAGTCATCAAGGGTACAAACATACATCATTTTCTTACTCTATAAGGCAAATTTTAAAAAATCAGAATATTTTCCTTTGGAAAGAAATCCTGAGAACAAAAACAATTTGTAAACAAACTTGTTGGTACTCACTTTTGGAATATTCTAAAAATCAAAACGCCAATAAACCTATGAACATTTAATACTACCCTCCTCCAACAAAAGAAGATGAAACCTACAGGAAATGGGGACACGAATAAGCACACAGCCCTACAGCCCTCTGTGAAAATACATAAAGTACCTGTTATCTGAAAGGGATCTCTTTCCAGATCACTGAGATTCTTTCAAGACCCAGAAAACTGGTTTGTTGGTTTACTTGAGGTTTAAAGGCACTCATTAATAATCCTTTAAAGCACTAAAAATATGTTAACATAAGGCCTTATGCTATTATTCAATGACAGATTGAGTTATCTGTGATCCTTGGTGATCCCTGCCCCACTCAGGAAACTAGAAAAGGGAGCATCTATATCTCAAAAAGGGGGGGGGTTACGAAAAGAGCTAAGAAAAAATTTGGATTAAGAGGATTCATGGCAAAAAGATTACCTAATGATGCAAAACAAGGCTGTCCATGCCAAGACTATAAAAGATACCCCAGATTAATGGGATTGCAGGAAGTCTCTATGGAAAGCATTGACTAAATAGCGTAGAACCCTCAGAAAGCTTAGTCTTGCGTCTTACACTTCTACCGAGCACAGCCTCATACTGAAGTGGACAGTGAAGGGAAACACTGACAGACTGCACATCCAAGAATATGGGAACCTGGGGCGCCTGTGTGGCCCAGTGGGTTAAAGCCTCTGCCTTCAGCTTGGGTCATGGTCTCAGGGTCCTGGGACTGAGCCCCGCATGGGGCTCTCTGCTCAGCAGAAAGCCTGCTTCCCTTTCTCTCTCTGCCTGCCTCTCTGCCTACTTGTGATCTCTCTGTCAAATAAATAAATAAAATCTTAAAAAAAAAAAAAAAGAATACGGGAACCTGGACTCCCTTTCCCAGGATACTCTAGAGATACAGCAAGCTTGAAGAGATTCAGAAATGTCTTCACTGGGTGTCTAGACAATTAGAACTGAAAGAGCCTTATTGAGGGAACTGTACCGGAGTGGAAAAGAACAAGATTTTCCCTGTATCCACAAATGGCAGTGAAAGAGCCAAACTACAAGTGGCTTATAGTTGGGAGTGGAACTTGGCTATGACTCCTGGGGACCAATAAACAGATGGTAACAAGGACAACTTGGAAGATGCCAACATGCACAGATTACTCAGGCCAAAGTCCCTTTCCCATGCCTTAGTGGTATATAATCTCCCTGTAATTAGACTGAACTCTGAAGGAAAAGCAAGGATGGGAAAGAAACTGAATGAATTAATTTCTACTACCCACTAGACAAATAAATAGAAATAAATAAAAAGTTACTTTACCTTTCTAACACACCTGAATATGTGGATTCAGATTTCTACATGCCATACCAGCTCTATCACAAAACTGACTCGTTGCGTACAAACTGCAAAGCTGCAACCATCAGCTGCAAATAGAGTACTGTCCTCATTCCTAAGCCCAGAAAATAAGGGACTGCCATTAAATTAGGGATACTTTAGGGATAAAAAATCTTCCACAATAATTTTGAAAGTTAAGAATTTTATAGGTATAGTGCTGATGTATGTATAATTAACTTATAAAGTCTCCCTCTCTTAAATTATGTTGTAGATGGACAGGACTGGAGGAGATTATGCTGAGTGAAATAAGTCAAACAGAAAAAATCAATTATCATATGGTTTCACTTATTTGTGGAACATAAGGAATAACATGGAGCACCTTAGGAGAAGGAAAGGAAAAGTGAATTGGGGGAAATCAAAGTGGGCGATGAACCATGAAAGACTGTGGACTCTGAGAAACAAACTGAGGGGTTTGCGGGGGTGGGGGTCGTGAGGGGAGGGCTGAGCATGGTGGTGGGTATTAAGGAGGGCACGTATTACATGGAGCACTGGGTGTGGTGCATAGACAATGAATCTTGGAACACTTAAAAAATAAAATATAATAAACAAAATAAAATAAATTGTTGTATCATAGCTTAAAGAAATGTACTATACTTGTTTGGTTTTCCTGGTTACGGATCCAAATTTTCACAAAGAAAGAGAATTTTTCAGTAGTTAAAGTGAAAAGAGACTTGCAGCTTCAGAAACAGGGTTATTACAAAAGCTTTGGCAGATATGATTAACTGAAAGACTGATTTAGGTAAGCATTCATTCCAGTTTGGAGTAGGATTTAGTATAGCCATATTCCAAGTACTAAGTTACTTCGCTGATCCCCCTTCTACATCTGCTTTCTTCATGGTACACGGCCATAAAAGTCTGCTTCCTTCCGTCGGAGTAATTATTCAGTGAAGGTCTGCGCGCCATCTTAGGCTGCCATTCTGTTAAAGCAGAGGTTTAATACCTGATTGTGCTCACCCTAATTACTCCAAGTCTTCAATTAGTTAATATTTGCTAAATCAGTTATTATATTTAGAAACTATTCGTCTTACCAGTTTGCTTTTCAAATACAGACAGTCCCCAGCTTACGATGGTTCAACTTACAATTTTTCGACTTCATGAAGGTGCAAAAGCGCATTCAGTAGAAACCGTACTTTCATTTTTGAGTTCAGATCTTTCCCCAGGCTCATGAGATGCAGTATGAATGATATTCTTTTGTAATGCTGAGCAGTGACATCGAGCAGCTCTCTGTCAGTCACCAATGACAAGGGTAAACAACCAATCCACTTGGAACCATTCTGTACCCATACAACCATTCTGTTTCTCACTTTCACTATAGTATTCAATAGATTGCATGTAATAGTCAACCCTTCGTCACAAAACGGGCTTTGTGTTAGATGATTTTGCCCAAGCGTAGGCTAATGGAAGTGTTCTGGGCGTGTTTAAGGCAGGCTGGGCTGAGCTGTGATGTTCGGTAGGTCAGGTGTAGTAGATGGATTTTCAGCTTCTGATAGTTTCAAGGAACAAAGGGTTTATAGGGCCACAGCTCCATCAGCAGTTGAGGAAGATCTGTATAGTACTTGGCAAGAAATCATTCTACCTCCACTTCTCCCCCCATTTTGTGCTCTTTTTTTCCTTTTGGGGGAACAGATGTAATGATACCAAACTAATTCCACATACCTTTTGTTTTTCTGCCTCTTTTCCTTTCTTCTGGGCTGAGAAGCCAGAATCACCCGAATAAGATGAATGTCTTGTGTCCCCGTCAATGCCAGTTCTAAGTCTCTGAAAGCATTTTCAGCTCTGATTGCTCTCTCAGGTGTCTTATTAATACAGCCATTTGGTGGTGGCACCTGTGATGGAGTTCTGAATTTTAATGGTCATCTCAAGGTTATGGGGCAGGGTGCACACTCTACCGCTTGTCTTAGAAAAGGATAAGAGACCCCCAGGGTCCAGATCTGATCTTAAAAATTACTCCTGTCTGGCTGGCTAATGAGAGAAGAACAAATCCATCCGTACCGATATACCGTAACCTCTTTATGGTAGTGTATCTACAGAAATTGCTCCCAGAGTGAACTCCTTGCAATAATGCAGTGAAGGACGCCGTGACAGCACCTAGATGATGCTAAAAACTAACTTTGGTAATAGAGAAACTCACAGCAATACTCCAAAGAACCAAAGATGCAGTTATCTGATTTCCTAAATGTACTAATAACATGGAACTATCAGAGGACTTGGATCAAGGTGGTCAGTTCAGGCATAAAACAAAGCAAAGCAAAACAACACACACACACACACACACACACACACACACACACTCATTTGGCTGCTTCACTTTTCTTCCTTAATTGTCCAAATGCACCATGCGCACTGATGTTATATGACAATATTTATTCTAAAAGGTTTGCAATTATATTCTAAGCCTTCCTTGTCCTTTTCCTTTTAATGGAATTGCTCTACTGATTACTGAAATGGTCAAAATGACTAGGTATTGTGGAAATTAACAGAAATATATACCTGTCCATATCAATTTCTAGCTCATCTATTCAGTTATATCTCTTTATATATGTACACTTAAATACGATCTCCCCAGAAAACACGTGTGATTTAATTACTAGTCCCAGGCCTTCCTTCCAATTATCTTCAGGCTGCTAAGGGTTCCATCAGGGATTTTTATGATCCCTGTGCGGACCATTTAGGGGACACAACTGTGGCCTTTTAAATAGCTCACTTCACTGCTAGCACTCTAGCAACGTTAGCAAGATGAAGCTTTGAAAGGCAACACCATCTTCATTCCAAGTGTTAATTTGATATCTGCATAATTTAATCTCCTGCATTCTAAATACCAAACCCTGTTTCCAGAAGTTAATTGGTTTTCTTTCTGTTTTTATTTTTTTTAATTTAGATATATTAACAGATTTTGCTTGCATTTTAATTTTCTCAGTTTTGGCAAGGTCCACATTTCAATTATAATTATTTGGGTTCACCACGGGATTTATATATTTTAAAGATTATATTAATTAGCTCTCAAGCAAAAAATAAATTTTATTCCTCATCAAGAGTATTATCAGCAAGCATATCCAAATGACTTTCAGACAGTTTCAGGGCATTTGTAATTCAGAGAACAGCCAAAACCATCGTGTTTTTTATTAAGAAGCCACTGCATTGGTGTTAATTTACTTAATTTGTAAGATCAAAGATGATTTAGACCCAAGTATAAATATATACAGCATCGGGTACCTGGGTGGCTCAGTGGATTAAAGCCTCTACCTTCAGCTCGGGTCATGATCCCAGGGTTCTGGGATCGAGCCCCACATGGGGCGGGGGGGGTCTCTGCTCAGCAGGGAGCCTGCTTCCCCTCTCTCTCTCTGCCTGCCTCTCTGCCTACTTGTGATCTCTGTCTGTCAAATAAATAAAATCTTTACATATATACATACACATACACACACACACAGCATCTCCCTCCCTCCCTAAAACACACACACACACACACACACACACACACACACACACACTCTTTTACTCAGGGAGTAAGTAACATTGGCCCTAGCACTATAATGGCTATAAGCCATTGTTTTAATACTCAGCAGTATTTGAGATAAAAATGGGCTAACTCTAACCTGCTACCATTAAAAAAAGACAAACTTGAACCTTAACACTCTTACAAAGTCCTGACCCAATCATCTGGGGCCTTCTGGAGGGTCTCAGGAGTACTCATAGGCATTAATGCAGCTTTCTCCATGACAACATAGGAATATTTTTTTCCCTGCAGTAACACCTGCTACCGAGACCTCCCAGAACACCTTTCTGTCCCTCGGCTGCAGCTGTTCTGCCTGTTGCCACCACCCTCCTGCTGCTAACAGTGACAGGCACGTCTTAACGCCCTTGCTCTGTACAGACTATCACACATGATAATACACCACTAGCAGAATGGCAAAGCCAGGAGACCTAGGCTCAAAGGATAACCTGCTTTACGAGAGAGAAATTGTATAATATGCAAATTGTGTGTGTGCGTGTGTTTGTGTGTGTGTGCGCGCGCGCGTGTGCGCACACATGTGCTTGTATTTGTGCAACACATCAACATGAGAGGTAGCTACAGTGTGGTAGTTCAAAGCATGGATTCTAGAGCCAGACCATATGGACTTAGATCCTAGCTCTGTCACTTGCTAGCTCTGTGGTCCTAAACAAGCCACTTAGCCTCATGATTCTCAACTTTTGAAGTGTGAATAATAATAGCACCCTCTTCCCAGGGTTGTAATGAGATTAGACAAGCTAATCCATGTAAAGTGCTTAGAATAGTCCCTGGCACATAGTAAGTGCTGTGTAAGTGTTAGCGATGATAGTAATGGTCCTCTCTGAGTGGTGCAATTATCCATTCTGGCTCTTTAGGTGATGGAGATATAGCTGTGACTAAAATAGATGATGACCTTGACCTATGGGGAGGGCATGACAATAAACAAATACACACACACACACAATCTCAGAAAGTAATAAAAGCAGCAAAACAAAAGCAAAAAAAAAAAGAAGATTAAAGAACACTATGGGCTAAAGGGATAACTCTGAAGCCATACTCCGCAAGAGAGTCATATTTTGTTTTAAAACAATTAGTTTTGTTGCATGTTATCATGGTTTTAATCATATGAGTGAAAATATAGGTAACATACAGCAAAAGGGAAGTTTTAGCTTCACCAGGTCACTACCAGAAAATTATCAGTCTGGCAATCAAATCACTGTTTTGGTATATTTTAGATACCACAGAAAAATAAACTCCATAGAAATGTTCATTGTGTTCTTAGAAAGTCTGGTATTTTCATATTTATTTGCTCTTTTACCTATGTTTTCTTGAAAATGGTTCTGCTTCTACTGAAGATTCAAAACACAGTGCTAAGACCAGAAACCACCTACTCACACACTTAAACACTGGGAACTGGGACCATCCATCCCATATATGGCTTACAGTCTCCAGTAGGGGGTCAGAAAATGATAGCCCACAGGCGAAATCTTGCTCCCTGCTTGTTCTTTATCTAAAATTTAGAACACAGCCATGGCCATACATCCGTACTCTCTCTGACTCCTTTTGCACTACCACAGAGTTGAGTAGTTCAACAATCATATGGCCCAGAGCCAAAAAATTTTTACCATCTGGCCCTTTACGGACATGTGTCTACACTGGGATTCCTTTTTTTTTTTTTTTAATGTCACATATTTTTAAAATTTCTTTTCAGTGTACCAGAATTCATTGTTTATGCACCACACCCAGTGCTCCATGCAATCCGTGCCCTCTCCAATACCCACCACCTGGTTCCCCCAACCTTCCACCCCCTGCCCCTTCAAAACCCTCAGATTGTTTTTAGGAGTCCATAGTCTCTCATGGTTCACCTCCCCTTCTAATTTCCCTCAGCTCCCTTCTCCTCTCCATCTCCCCTTGCCCTCCATGTTATTTGTTTTGCTCCACAAATAAGTGAAACCATATGATAATTGACTCTCTCTGCTTGACTAATTTCACTCAGCATAATCTCCTCCGGTCCCGTCCATGTTGCTACAAGTTGGGCATTCATCCTTTCTGATGGAGGCATAATACTCCATAGTGTATATGGACCACATCTTCCTTATCCATTCATCCGTTGAAGGGCATCTTGGTTCTTTCCAGTTTGGCGACTGTGGCCATTGCTGCTATGAACATTGGGGCACAGATGGCCCTTCTTTTCACTACATCTGTATCTTTGGGGTGGGATTTCTCACCCTGAGCATTGCTAACGCACTGAATGAAAGAATTCTTCCCATGAATGTTGTCTTTTGCCCTGTAGGATGTTTAGCAGCATCTCTATCTAGAGACTAGATGAAAGTAGCACCACAGCCCTGACTCCCCTTGAAGCAACTGAAACCATCTGCAGACTTTGCCCAATGCCCCCTGGGAGGCAAAATAGTCACAGGTGAGAACCAATGACCTGGCTTCACTATTCAATTGTTCACATCAGTCTAACTTCATTATTCTAGAAGACTCTTGCCCAGGCAAATAACTGCTCATTACAGGACTTCCCAAAAGCCCTAATAGCTCTTCAGTAGAAAACAAACAATTTGTACCCTCACCTTGCTGTGCCCCCAATCTGACACTAATATACCATGACCCTTAATCACAATCAAGCTTCCACATTGAAAGACCATCAGAAACCAACCTTAAAATTCTTCACAAAAAACACAACCTTGTCCTTCTCCCTCCGACACAAAAATAAACACTATGAAGGTGGAGATCTCCCTTAAAATAGTAAGCAGTACACATAGATCAGACTTATCAACAGGCTGTATTGCTGATATTTGGGGTCCCAGCATTCAGTATTATATAATAAGTATTAAAATTTCAATGCCTTGTATATATAAAAAGGACCTCTCTTAAAATACTTAATTTCTATTCAGACAATTATACTTGAGGCATCCTTTTCACTTACTAAACACTGTGTTGTGTCTAAACTATTTCTTTTACATTTTAGATGTATAATTACCTCTGGTCTCACTGCTTTTAGAAGATTTATAATGAATTTAGAAAAATACAGATGCCATATTTCCAAATGGAGTATTTTAATGTTATTGGGATTTCCCCAACTAAGTATAATTAAACATATTACAGAGAAAGTTATCTGTATATTGAATTGGCATCCACCCTAACAAGAGGGAATTGCTGAGATCTAGTCAAGAAAATTGCCTTCCCCTTGAGTAAATAAAAAAGGTAAGAAAGCCTTCCAGTAAAAACACAATTTAACTGAATAAAAAAAAATAATGACTTGAACTGGTCATATTGTGTTAAAATAATGAGATTTTTTCCATCTATCTCAAGCTAAACAATCAGCATATTTGTGTTTCTAAGTTTTTCAATGGCTATTGTAGATGCAACTTTATGAAACTCATTCTTTGTTTTATTCACTGCTCAACCCTCAGAGTCAAGAAGTTTCTGGCACATAGTAGGTATTCAATAAATATTGGACAAATAAAACAATAAAGTAACTAATTTACTCTATATGTAAAAAGGAATATATTAAATCATATCTGAGTATCTGTCTACAGAGTACAGCCCTTATCTCAATTTCAAATGCACTAACATTTAAAATCAGGCTCTCCATGAAGAAAGCCTGTGTTGATGGGATAGTCTCAATGTCTTACTTTTTGAAATTTTCTTAGGCAGAAGGTGTCATCATCTCTGCAAAGCCATCTTAGCATGTAGTGAGAATTTTTTCATTAATGACTACTGAATTTTGTCAAACGATTTTTCATATGTTATGCATTTGGGCCTGTTAATATGATTAAAATACACTGGTTTTTGAATGTTGAACCAACTGCCTTCTTAAGATAAAGCCAATTTGGTCATGATGTAATATGTACTTTATATATTGTGTAAATTGATTTGCTAATATTGTATTAATTTTTTTGCATTTATATGTAAATTCTTACATTGCAAGAAGTTTTCCTGTTCCTCTCCCAGAGGCAGATAGCTTTTGAATAGTATAACTTCCTCAACCTAATGAAGGGACTTTATAAACATATAGTTAACATCATACTTAATAGTAAATACTGAATTTTTTCCCCTACAATTAGAAACAAATCAGGAGTGTCTATGCTCACCTCTTCAATTCAACATTAACTGGAGGTTCTAGACAGCACAATATGGCAAATCAAAAAAGAAGGGTATACATCAGAAAGGAAGAAGTAAAACTGCCTTTGTTATCATATGTCATGACTATCTATGAAGAATATTCTTAGGAATCTACCAAAAAATGACTAGAGTTAGTTCACCAAAGCCACAGGATAAAAGTCAATTTACAAAAATCAAATGTTTATTTATGAAAACCAAAGTTTTAAAATGCTACTTCACAGGCATCTGAGTGGCTCAGTTGGTTAAGCACCTGCCTTCGGTTCAGGTCATGATCCCAGGGTCCTGGGATCCAGTCCTGCATCGGGCTCCCTGCTCGGCAAGGAATCTGCTTCTCCCTTTGCCTGCTGCTCTGCCTACTTGTGCTCTCTATCTCTCTGTCAAATAAATAAATAGAATCATTTAAAATTAAAAAAAAAATGCTACCTCCATAGCATCAAAAATATGAACCTTGGGGCACCTGGGTGCTCAGTTGGTTGAGCATCCAACTCTTGATTTTGGCTCAGGTCATGATCTCAGGGTTGTGAAATGGAGCCCTACATTGGGCTCTGAGCTCAGTGCAGTGTCTGCTTGAGATTCTCTCCCTCTCCCTCTGGCCCTCCCCCACCCCTCACTCACATGCACATGTGTGTGTGCACTCTCTCAAATAAATAAAATCTAAAAAAACCTCTTAACGATACACTGTATAAAATACATGAAAGACGTGTACACTGAAAATAAAGTTCTTCTGACATAAATTAAAGTAGACCTAAATAAATGGAGATTCTGGGCGCCTGGGTGGCTCAGTGGGTTAAGCCGCTGCCTTCAGCTCAGGTCATGATCTCAGGGTCCTGGGATCGAGTCCCGCATCGGGCTCTCTGCTCAGCAGGGAGCCTGCTTCCCTCTCTCTCTCTCTGCCTGCCTCTCCATCTACTTGTGATTTCTCTCTGTCAAATGAATAAATAAAATCTTAAAAAAAAAAAAAACATTTAAAAAAATAAATAAATAAATAAATGGAGATTCATGCTGTATTCAGGGATCAGAAAATTCATAACTGGCAAGGAGTCAGTTCTTTCCATGTGATCTCAAAATTCAGTGTAATCCTACCAAAATCATAGCAGAATTTCTAGAGAAACTGATCAACAATTTTAAAATTTATATTGAAATGCACAGACTCTAGAAGAGCCAAAATATATTTGTGAAAGAAAACAAAATTCAAGTACGTATGCCTATAAAGCTATGCATCAGAGTTATACTGACATAAGGATAAACACATATATCAGTGGAACAGAACAGTACAGAAACAGACTCTCACATAAATGGCCAGTTAATTTTCAACACAGGGACAAAATGTAATGGGGAAAGTAATTTTAAAAATTGTGCTTGCTACACTTAAAATGTATCATGGGTCCACAAATAAGAGGTTAAACTATAAATCTTTTATAAGAAACATAGGAGACAATCTTTGTGACCTTGGGTTATCAAATATTCCTTTAGACAAGACAAAGAAATATGAACTATAAAGAGAAAAATGATAATGGGATTTATCAATTTTTTTTTTAATTCTGCGCTTTGAGAGACAAGACACAGCCTGGGAGAAAATATTTGCAAACATATATCTGGTAAAGGTCTTGCATCCAGAATGTATATAGAACCCTTGAGCTCAATAATAAAAGACAATGCACTCAATAAAAAAGGTAAGCAAAATATTTGACCAAACCCTTCAGTAAAGAAGCCAATAAGCAAATGCAAGGATGCTGAACATACTCAGTCAACATGGAAATGGGAATTAAAAACACAGTGAGACACCACTACATATTTACTAGAATGGCTAAAATTTTTTTTTAAAGGAAAAAAAAAAGAAAATAAGCATGGATAACATGGGAAAATGGTAACATTGCTCATTGGAATGCAAAATGATTCAGCCACTATGATCATTTCTTATAAAGTTAAAAATACATTTATCCTAAGACTCAACGATGCTACTCCTAGGTACTTACCCAAGAGAAATGGGAAAAAAAAAAAAAAAAACAAAACCTATGTGGAAACAGTCCTAGAAGCTTAATTCATGATAGAACAAAAAACTGGAAACGACACAAATCTCATCAACTGGTGATCCGCTAAGCACCCTGTTTTTTTTTTTTTGGTTTTTTGTTTTTTTTGTTTTTAAGATTTTATTTATTTATTTGTCAGAGAGAGAGCGAGCAAGAGCAAACACAGGCAGAGTCAGAGGGAGAAGCAGGCTCCCTGCGGAGCAAGGAGCCCGATGTGGGACTTGATCCCATGACGCTGGGATGATGACCTGAGCTGAAGGCAGCTGCTTAACCAACTGAGCCACCCAGGCGTCCCAGCACCCTGTTTTAAATTCATACAATGTTACAGTACACAACAATAGAAAGGAACAATCTATACTCACACACGTGAGAGCATGGACAGCTTTCACATCATTAGGCTAAGTGGAAAAAGCCAGCCACATAAGACTACATTCTCTCTGATTCCATTTAAATGACCTTCTAATAAAGGAAAAAACACAAGGACAGAAAACACAGCCGTGGTTTCTAGAGAACTGGAGGTAAGAGGAGGCGTAAGGAAACTTTGGGGAATTATGAACATGCTCTATGTTTTGACTGCAGTCATGATTATACAAGTATATACTTTAAATGGGCAAATTTTACCACATAAAGTCATACTTCTATGAAAGTTGAAAAAATGTGATAGCACCCACTGTGGGCTACTAACAGTCAGCTTAGTCCTACTTGATTTTATGGGTACAAACAGTGAAGATATGAATTCCAGGTAAAGAGTTTAAGAATTTTTTTTCTTTCCAAGGTACAAAGAACACTTAGATAATACCACAAAATTATAACACTTTATACTGGAAGTGAATTTAGAGATTATCCAGGTGAATGAATACCTCAATTTACAGGTAAGGAAACTAAGACCTAAAGAAGCTGAATGACTCACCCAAGAAATCTCAAATCTAAAAGCTGGGGCAAATTGGCCTCAAAATAATCCTTCTGGATTTACCCTGCACTGTAGACAAGCACTCTAAATAAATCATGTCAAGACCTGATGTTACAGCTTCGATCTCACTAAGAAACAAAAAGACCATGACAGGCCTTTACAATATACTAAAGTATGACTGTGATTCTGCAGCATCGGGAGAGAAACCGTTGTATTTCAAGGAAAGGTGCTCTTAACAGATCAGAGAAATAAAGAATTCGAACTTTTCCTGTGATCAAATGGCTGACTCGTTCTGCCAATGCACTTTGCCTAATCATTAGAATATTCTCATAACAAAATGGGGAAAGGTGAGGTCAATGACTATTGCACTGTCCACCTTGACAGGTCAGGAGATTCCGAACTTTTAGATTCAAGCCCTCTGAGGTCTGCAAGGTAAACATCAGCAGACGTGAACAGAAGCGAAGATGATGCTAGCAGCTAAGAGAGATATTTGTTAATCTTTGTCCTCCACTCCTCATCCTACGCCTGTTCATTCTCCATTCTTACCACCTAGAACTACTCATGTTGCCAGGTATGAACTCTTTCCCTTGTTACTAATAATTTACATATTTTGTACTTGTGTTTGCGACAGAAATCCAACTAACCAGGGATTCAAGCAATTTAGAAGGTGTGATAGTTAATTTATGTGTCAACTTATCTAGTTTACAGGGCCCAGTTGTAAACAGTAGTTTAGATGTTGCTGTGAAGTTGTTTTTTTTTTTTTTTAATGTGACTAGCATTTATAACGAGTAGACTTTAGATAAAGTAGATTGCCCTGCATAAAGTAGGTGTGGTCTCATCTAATCCACTGATGGTCTTAAGAGCTATGTTTCCTGAAGAAGAAATTCGGCATCAAGAACACAATAAAGAGGGGTGCCTGAGTAGCTCAGCGGTATAAGCCTCTGCCTTTGGCTCAGGTCATGATCCCAGGGTCCTGGTATTGAGCCCCGCATCAGGCTCTCTGCTCAGCGGGGAGCCTGTTTCCTCCTCTCTCTGCCTGCCTCTCTGCCTACTTGTGATATCTCTTTCTCTCTCTCTCTCTCTCTGTGTCAATAAATAAATTTAAAAATCTTAAAAGAAAAAAGAAGAAGAATGCAACAATGAAACTCTGCCTGAGTTTCCATCTGTTCACCTGCCCTGAAAATTTCAAACTTCTCAGGCCCACAAGCACATAGAGCCAATTCCTTAAAATAAATCTCAACCTGTTTTTCTTGAAATCTGCATCTCTGTCTCTGTCTCTCTCTGCCTGTGTGTGTGTGTGTGTGTGTGTGTGTGTGTGTGTGTGTTCTAGTTCTCTGGAGAGTAACAATGAATACAGAAGGTTCTTATTTTCGTAAAACAAGAAGTCCAGAAATCATCATAATTCATGCCATCAGGGACTCTAGCTTCTTCTAGCTTTCTATTCCTCTGATCTTAGCTAGCACCTTTTGTCTATATGATGATGGTGGAATTACTACCTTGCAACCATGAACATCATAACTGTGTTCCAGAAAAGAGAAAAAGATGATGTAAGTCAGTTGAGTCTATCCTTTAAAATAAATTTCCCAGAGGTCCCATCCAGCAACTTTCACTTATATTTTATTAGCCTTTACTATGACACATGGTCATCCTTAGCTACACGGACACCTGAGAAATGCAGTTCTTCTAGCTAGACACATTGCCTGAACACAGTTGGAGTTCTATTCTAATAGAAAAGATGACAATTAATATCAGATAAGCTACCAGCAGTGTCTGCTACATCCCTTCAATTCTGTGGATTGGTCCTTGAACATACTCTGGTTCTTAGGTTCACTGATCTTAATTTTAGTACTGTAGTGTTAGCTCCTCTTCCTCTTCGATACTGTTTTGGTCTTCCTCTATTCAAGGGTTATTCATCTTTTCCAGAGGTTACCATCACATCATCTTCCCACTCCCAACGTTCCCTCTACTCCATGACTCACTTCATGGAAGTGACCCTTTATTCAAAATGACTGGAAACATGGCAAATAACTAGTATTTCATGGTTAATGGGTCTACTAGAAAACAGATGCTCTTTTTTAAATAAAGATCTTATTTATTTATTTGACAGAGAGAGAGATCACAAGTAGGCAGAGGGGCAGGCAGAGAGAGGTGGGGAAGCAGGCTCCCCGCTGAGCAGAGAGCCCAATGCGGGACTCGATCCCAGGACCCTGGGACCATGACCTGAGCTGAAGGCAGAGGCTTAACCCACTGAGCCACACAGGTGCCCCAAAAGCTGCTCTTTTAGCAGTAAAAGTTCAGGGTTGCAACTAATAATAATAATTAACTTGACTGGGAAACATATTTTCCAAAGAAAGAAGATGTCTACATTTAGAGGACATATGAGTAACTACAAAATTCATCACCCAAAAGATCAACATGATGAGTTAGCTCAAGTCTATTAACTGCTTGAGATCACAGGAAATTAATACATAAGGCACAGTTGCTTATCTCTGGGTTATGGTACTACTGGGACTGATTTCTATCTGTCAGAAATAATCAGTAATTATGAAGTCAATACAAAATCAAACAAAGAAATTTTTTTAAATTGCCCTAAAGAGGCATATGAAAGAGATGTAATTAACTTTTTTTTACTATAAATGAAAGCCCATGTGGCAGAAGATTCTGTTAAATCTATTATGTAAATCTCTATCCTCAATATTTTAGTATACATCTTTTTCTCTGAATCTCATTGCCACTCCTTCAGACCAAACCTTCCCCACACCTACCAATACTCCTCATTTTGATCTTTTTACATCCCCTACACCACTACTATTGTGATCTTCCTAAGTGTGAATGTGATCATGTCACTCTGGTGCCTAAAACCTTCTATACATCCATGTAGCTTTCAAAATAAAGCCAAATGCTTCAGCTTAATATTCAGTGATGCTTGTGATCGATTTTCTACCAGCCTCTCTAGGCTTATCTCCCACTAACCCTACTTTTCTCACTCTCTAAACATATAAAAATAGTCTATTCATTTACTCATTCATTGAATAGCTATAAATCGAACATGTACTGTTTGTCAGCCATTGTACTAGGTACAGTATATCCAACAATGATTATGATAGGCCTGGGCCCTGCCATCCTGGAAATTATGGACTAGCAAAGGAATCAGTCAAGTCAACAGAAATGTTAGAAAACAGACCTAAGGCAGACACAAGGCAAAAAGATAACCAAGAAAGTTGTATTAGCTACTTATTGTTAGATAACAAACCATCCCCAACATTGGGTTAAAACATTAGCAAGCATTTAATACTATCATCTCCCATCGTTCTGAGTATGGACGGACTCAGCTAGGTAGTTCTTCAGAACTGCTCACCCACTTAGTCACTTCAGTACCTAAGGTTCCAGATCATCTCAAAGGTGTCCTTACTCATGTGTTTGGTCTGGGAAGTCTTGAGAAGCTCAGAGCTGGAACAGCTAGAACTTCTCAGGCATCTCCCCTATGGGTTTGCTTTGGCATAGTAGCTTCAGGGAGCCTGGACTTCTCACATGAAGGCTCAGGACTTCAAAGGTACATTTTCAAGGGAGAAGTGGAGGAAGCTGCATCATCTTTTAGCACCTACCCTTGGAAGTCACAAAGTATCATGTCTACTACACTTTATTAATGAGGCAGTGCTCCAAAGCCTGCCCAGGTTCAAGAGGAAGGGATAGAGAATCTACCTTTTAATAGAAGAAAGTCAAGGTTCTGGAAAGCATGTGGGTCTGGAAACATTGTTGAAGATATTTTGAAAAACACAATCTGCCACAGAAATCTTTCCAGGAGAAGCATCTTGTTTTTTCACACTCCCGTGCTTTCATAAATGCTGTTCACGCTTTCTCAAATGTCTCCTTCCCTCTCCTTGATTTAGCTTACTAATACTCATGGGGCACCTGAGTGGCTCAGTTGGTTAAGCATTTGCCTTCAGCTCAGGTCATGATCCCAGGGTCCTGGGATCAAGCCCCATGTCAGGCTCTCTGCGCAGCAGGGAGCCTGCTTCCCCATCTCTGCTTGCCTCTCTGCCAACTTGTGATCTCTCTTTCTGTCAAACAAATAAAAATAAAATCTTTTTTTAAAAAAGAAATATTTGGTATACATTTTGCTAGAATTTTAGGTATTCTAGATACATGGTAGGAATAACAAATAAAAAGGAAAGAAAGAAAGAGAGGAAGGAAGGGGGAAATAAAGGGAGGCGGGAAAGAAAGAAAAAATCTAACTTCTTTTTTTTAAGATTTTATTTATTTATTTGAGAGAGAGAGGATGAGAGGAGAGAGGTCAGCAGGAAAAGCAGACTCCCTACTGAGCAGGGAGCCAGATGCTGGACTCAATCCCAGGACTCCAGGGTCATGACCTGAGCTGAAGGCAGTTGCTCAACAACTGAGCCATCCAGGCAACCCCCCTAAAAAATCTAACTTCTATATCAAAATTACATGTAATTATTCTAAGTTATGAGGAGATCATTTTACATGGAATCTACAGCTAGAACAAACAGGAATGCATTGGTCAAGTGTTATTTATTTCCTAGCCAGAAGGAGAAGAAAACAAACTTTATTGAATCTTTACTGTGGGTCTGGTAGTTGATGTGCACTCACATCAAAAATATGAGTTGGGGGACGCCTGGGTGGCTCAGTTGGTTAAGCGGCTGCCTTCGGCTCAGGTCATGATCCCAGCGTCCTGGGATCGAGTCCCACATCGGGCTCCTTACTTGACGGGGAGCCTGCTTCTCCCTCTGCCTCTGCCTGCCACTCTGTCTGCCTGTGCTTTCTCTCGCTTCTCTCTCTATGACAAATAAATAAATAAAATCTTTAAAAAAAAATATGAGTTGGTATTACCTCTATTTTGCAGGTGGGGAAATTGAGACTCAGAGCATTCAAGTAATCAAGTTCTAAGACACAATAAACAATGCTGATTATTATGGTGGTACTACCTGTAAAGGATGAAACCAGTATATAAAATCATACCTGAGTGCAAAATTCATATTTTCTCCCATATTATCAAGTTTCCATAGCTGTTAATATCGAATCTTAATGAGGCTGGATCTTCGTGATGCCAAACATCGACCTATTCGTAGGTGCCCTTAGAGAACTTGTAAATTCTCTGAGAAAAGATAACTTCTATAGACGTACAGATCATGAGATTCTATCTCTTCTGTTTTTGTTCATTTGTTTGTTTATCCTTTCTCTTAAATATTTAGATGCTACAGTGGAAGACAAAATGCCTGGGTGGAGATGCTGAGAAAGATTTTATAACCTTCATTACAGATGAAGACTCTGACAATACAATTAGATGTGTAATTCCACTCTTTATCTAAAGTATTAACAAAGGCACACTGGTTTAGTCTCATTGTCTTTCATCCATTTCTAATATCTCATACTTTTGAACAGGAATTTTAGAGATAACATATAAAGATAAAGCACCATTATCTTGGTTTTACTGATTCCTTGAAGGTAATACTACTAGGATAATTAAAGAACACTTATATACAGAAAATGTTAGAGAATTTATCATTTGGAGGCAGCTGCTTTAGTGTACGTGAAATTCAGTTATCATCTTCTCTCCAACTTATACTCTTTCTAAATTCTGCAAGATGAGGCCACAAAATGATTTAAGAGTGGAATGATTCATCATGTTTTACAATGGTTATAATCAAAACACTAAATAACAATTCCAAGTTGATGTCTCTAAATCATTAACACTGCTTATTAGCAATTTCTATATTTAGAAGAAAATGTAGAATAGGAAGTAACTTTTTAATTTTGTTGTTCTTTGCTGGCTGATGCCTAAGGAACTAAAATTTTTTTCACTATTTATATAAATCAAATCTAACTAGCCACATACAGTTGATGCAAACGATCATACAAATTATTCCTAAGATGAAAAATATGTTATCGCTATTATCTATGTAAGGTAGTCCTTGTATTCATTTCCATACAGTAACAAAGGTAACTGAGAGTGAAAATATTAAACCTCTTTCATCCTGCCATACTACCATCTTTTCTGGTGGAAAGATCATACTGAGTTGGTATATTCCATAGGAATAAATTATTTCAAGACCAAGAGATCTCATAACCCCTGGACACATTCAGTGAACTTATTTGGGAAAGGACAAAAATTATTCCAAAACTTGCAAGAAGATGTGAGGCTTGACTTTCAAAACCCAGAATGAGGGGTCCTGGGTGGCTCAGTGTGTTAAGCCTCTGCCTTCAGCTCAGGTCATGATCTCAGGGTCCTGGGATTGAGTCCCGCATTGGGCTCTCTGCTTGACAGGGAGCCTGCTTCCTCCTCTCTCCCTCTCTCTGCCTCTCTGCCTACTTCTGATCTCTGTCTGTCAAATAAATAAATAAAATCTTAAAAGAAAAACCAGAATGATACTTAATAGCTAGTTATGTAGAAGAAGTTGGTAATCATCCATTGAGAACATAAAAGAATCTTTTTTACAATATGAACCACTCCCTACTTTTAAATAAAGGACAAATATTGCTGTTCTGAATTTTCCTAAATCAGGAATAGCCATTTAAATTTTTTTCTATTTTATTGAAGTACAATTAGAACACGGTGTCATATTTGTTTCAGGTGTACAGTATAATGACTCAACAATTCTATATATTACTCAGCACTCACCAAGGTAAGAGTAGTCTTAATCCTCTTCATCTATTTCACCCATCCATGGAACTAGCAATTATTTTTTAAAGAACACCATTGTCATTTGTTTTTAAACAGTATGAAGAATTCAACCCGTCTCATGAATAAACCAATTGCCTAAATTTCTTTCCTATTGTGAGCTTCTATTTCTTTATTTTTTCTTAAAGAAAACCATGAAATCGATGCACTAATTACCTTTCCAATACCCTTGTCTCTGAATTTTGTTCCACAAATGTAACTACATAAAAGACCAAAACAACCAGTCAATGAACTGATTACAGTTGAATGCCACACTTCCTAACTACTTATCACAATTCAATGTCTATTAAAATGAATAGAAATGGTTTTCTGGTTAAAAACATGATTCTTGACTCTATAATTTCATATCTACTGCTATATTTACATATTAAGTTACCTTCAGGTAACTCTGCAATTATTTAAAAACGAGCAATATTATTGAGAAACACCAATTAAGCTGAGTGTGTAGTAAAGACTTATTTGGATATAGTCCCAGATAATGTCCTTGGCTAATGGGAGGAAGGAAAATGAAGCATATTTCCAGTAAATAGGACTCTGTCCCGTAAAGTACCGTCAGCCAAAAATACTCCCTGAATATAGAGTAACCCAAAGCCAATGCCAGTGTTCAAAGTGCATAAAAATGTTTATGAGTGAGTGCATGTGAGTTTATGTGTCTGTCTGAAAATGCACAGAAAATTAAATCTTAGGTAAGATAAAGAAGTTCTTTTGGGGGGCCATAAATATTCAATTATCTATAGAAGACAATAACTATTTAAAAAACTAATAAGTGTTGTTCTCACGTCTGACAAAAGTATCTGTTTTGTTAATAACATCAAACTTTCATTCAATGTTCGAATCAGAAACACAACAATAGTTGTCTTTGCGGAAGGGAGCATTATTTTCAATTAAATAATTTTTTACTGTTTAAACTTTTATACAGTATGCATATATTACTTTTCAACAAATTTTAAAATCGAATTTCAAAGAAATATCTTTTAAATTTTAACATTTTATTTATTATTATTATTAATTTTTAAGTAGGTTCCACACCTGGAGCAGAGCCCAATGCAGGGCTTGAACTCACAACTGTGAGATCAAGACTTGAGCCGAGATCAAGATGCTCAACAGACTAAACCACCAGTGCCCCTAAAATTCAATATTTTAAAACATAACTTTAAGATAATTTTTTTTGCTACAATTACTATTCTTTTTAAATGAATTCTTGGTGGATTTCAGAAAAAAGTGACTAGATCTGAGGCCATCTCTATAGGATGTGAAACTGGAATGGGTATGCCAGGTTGCTTCAGCTCCATGACCAGTTTATTCATTGAGAGGAAATTACATATAAACAAATTTCACATTTTAGGGTTTTCTGTAGCCCACAGAGTCAAAAAAGTGGGATGAGCAGGAATTTGTGAAGAATTGAGCAAGAAAACTTTCTCAAAATATCTCCTCCAGTGCCTGCTTTGGTTAATCTATTTTAAAGTGGTTTCCAGGTTTTGAGTCTTCTAATAGGATGTAAACACGAAGAATTCTGCAGCTCAAACAGGACAGTGCCTAGGACAGATGCCCTGAGGAGCACCAGTAAGAACAGAGAGTCCCTGAAAGTATCAAAGCAAGATGACTAAGACATCAGAGCAAGCCCGAGTAAGCAAGTTGGCTATGAATCGCTTTGTTCCTCCTTACAACACCATCTCCTCTTTGTACCCATGACCTCATCTCTCCTTTCAGTTTCAGCAGGAGATTTACCCCCCGCCCTGAGCTCTTAAGAATTTATAATCCCATGATTTCTTCCTTTTCTGAAGTCTATCTTGCCTTCTTCACCAACAACATGTGCATCTTGGGGTGTCTGGGTGGCTCGGTCGTTAAGCATCTGCCTTTGACTCGGGTCATGATCCCAGAGTCCTGGGATTGAGCCTCGCATGGGATTCCCTGCTCTGCAGAAAGCCTGTTTCTCCGTCTCCCACTTCCCTTACTTGTGTTCCCTCTCTCACTGTGTCTCTGTCAAATAAATAAATAAGAACCTTAAAAAAATAACCAAACACAACAACATAGGTATCAATGGTTGCAGTGATTACCTGCCTTGTTATCAAAGCCCTGGACTCCTGACCCAGCCATAGTCCTTGCTGTGTTCAATGGGATAATAGCAAGTATAATACAAACCGAGACTTGAAAAGGGCTTCATTATTGGGGTTTGCCCTCTCTTGCTGCTCTTAGGAAAGTCTGTGACTACCACCATGTGAACAAACCCACTCTAGTCTGCTAGATGACAGACAAAGGAGCAAAATATCCCCCCTTCCCTGCTGAAAGACAGCCTCCTATCAGACATGTGAGTAAGACTATGGGCCATCAGCTAAGCATAAAATCATGTGTCAGCCCAGAAAACACTACATGCAACACTACCTGCAAAGATAACCCAGCTGAACCCAAAGAACAAAGGAAGACTTTGCAGTGGTTGAAAAATCTTTACTTAACTATATAACCATCCTAGCTATTGCTCTAATCATTTTCTTCCATTTATTGCCAAGTATTCTATTTACTATCAAAAATTCACTTATTATGTGATAGTTACATAATAATATAAACATGCTATGTGACAGAAAGTGTGTTAAACAATAATGCATAGAATAACAACACACAAGCGACTATCTTTATGGGATGATAAAAATGATAGGTAAAATTTATTAAATGGTTTCTTTGTACCATTTATCATGCTAATCTTACACATTAACTCATCATGATCTTATTATTGACCACATTTTGCAGATAAGAAAGAGAAGCCTGGAGAATTTTTAAATATTTGCTTAAGGTCACAATAAGTAGTAGAATTCCACTTTCTCTGGAGCCTGCATTCTAAGCCATTAGTCTTTATTCAAGGACAGTTATCAAGAAACCCAGGATTTAGTCTTGATTCTGGCTGTAACTTCAGCACCAACAAGAAGGCAAGTCACATTTCTTTATCTTAATATGTTACCCTTTTACCATGATCCAAAATTGTCTTTAACCTGACTCTAGCCCTTGCTATCTACACTTTGTTTAATGCCTTGTCCATCAGTATTCGTCCGCCTCTATGAGAAAACTGAACTCGTGAAGGTCACCACTGTCTCCCTTGCCAAATCAGTGTAACAAACTTACTCATTCTGAGTTCTAGCTTGACACAACTGGCCATTCCTTTATCTTTAATTAGCCCTTCCACTTTTCTGATTTTAAAAATTACTTTCATCGCTTTTCTACATCTCTAATTCTTTAGTTTTTAAGTAGAGCTTTCTGGAAGTCAAACAGATTTATAGATTGGTTGAACCCATGGGAAGCAAAGCTATACATAAACGTGCATTTAGGGTATCCATACCTTTCATCAGTTCTCAAATCGTCTGAAACCTAAAACAGGTTTCTCACTCAGTCACTCACATTTATTGGAAGGATTCCATGTGCTAGGCCCTGTCCTGGGCACAGTTAAGAGAGCAATGATTATAAGACATAAAGTCTTTTTTCCGCAAGAAATTAATTCTATCTGGGGAGGCAGGAAAAAACCCAAACATAATTATAGGCCACATTGTCCAGTAGACAAAAGTGCTATGAAGAAAAAATAAGGTCAATTAAGGGAATAGAAATTGGACACGATTAGTATTTCACATAGGGTGGTCAGGCAGTCTTCCATGGTGGACCCGTATGTGAACAGAATCCCGCACAAAATGAGAAAGTTAAACCAAGTGCATAGGGATGCTGGTGGTAATTGCCAGACACAGGAACATGCTCTGTGCCTCCACGCAACACCCGGGGGTCATCATGGCTGACCAGAGTGAATGCCAGGCAAGTGTTGGGAAGGGAGGTTACAGAAGGGACCAGGTTAGGCAGTCACGGTAGGCCATGGCTGGACCCTTAAGAGCACCCAGAGAGTATCCCTTGCTCTTTTGAAGTTTAGCACAGAAATCCTGTCAGGTTTCTTTGGTTAGACAAGATTGGGCTTTAGACTATCACACACCTGGACAACTACTGTGACATCTGGGCTCAGTGGGTTGAGCCGCTGACTTCAGCTCAGCTCATGATCTCAGGGTCCTGGGATCAAGTCCCGCATCAGGCTGTCTGCTCAGCAGGGAGTCTGCTTCCCCCCCCCTCCACCATCTGCCTGTCTCTGCCTACTTGTGATCTCTGTCGGTCAAAAAAAAAAAAAAAAAAAAAAGGAATGCAACTCTAGTAAAGGGACATTTTTCAGGCTTAGAAAAGAAAGCACGAATGTGAGGGCCCATGTTTTACATTCATCATGTCAACTTGCCTGCACCTTTAGAATGAGTTTATTCCCTTCACATTGTTACATATAGTCCAGTGCTTAACAAATATGCTTCAAAAGCTTATTTCTCTTATTATTTTTCAGGGATTAAATCAGGGAGGGTCTTGTGAAAAAAAAAATGTGCCTACAATAGACTTAGGTGCTGATACTCACGTTCAGACTGCTGATAATATTAGAGTCCTTTCAAAGTGCGTATTGAGACACAGCCATCATGAACAAAAGCTCTGAAGAAGGCTCTTTACTGCTAATGCAATAGTTAAGTGTATTGTTTTGAAAATGAAAACTTATGATTTGCACAAAGTTCTCTAATCTGCACTTGTGTCACTTTTGAATTGCATAAAATAACAGAAAAATGATAGCAGGAGTCTTTCTTCCATGAGGTTATTTTTCTTTCTGGAATCCAATATGCATGTCTTTTTATTCACACTGAAGGGCCTCATTCGAAACACAGAGGCAAATGCATAATAATTCTCACCCAGGATAGGGTTTCATACAATTGAGTAATATCTCTGCTTTTCAGCACAAAGTTAATTTGTGTAATTTGTTACACTTTAAGATAAACTGATGTATGCACATATCTGCCATGCCTACACTCTTTTTAAAAACAAAATGTTCATCCTTGGCAGAACAATGTCCAATCACTTTAATTTCCCAGGGATGCATATGCTCGCATTGCAGCGCCATTATCGGTGCCGTTAGCGCAGACCGTGGCTTCCTGCAGTGCGGTACAGAAAAGACAGACCACTTATGTCCTTTTTATCATCAGAAATTCTCAGAGACGTCCAAAAAATTCTGGACACTTTTTACAGACATAAGAGTTAAAGAAAAGAAATAAAGACGAACTCAAAGGCAAACAAGATCCTTAATGCTTTTCACTTCTAAGTTTCTTTTTATAATCTGTAGATCACTTAGATCAAAGGAAATGATTTCCTTTTGGTGTTGCTGAAATAATTCTACATTGTTTCAGCACCTGAGCTACCCCATGTTGCGTTTCCTCTTGAAATGTGATATTTCAATAAAGTAAAGAACATATTTTGTTTTTAAGGTTGGTCATAAAACCCTATTAAACAACTATCAGAGAGGATCTCATCCAAATGAGCACGATTTCCCATTTCTCACAATACCCTGAAGACTAGAGACAGATCCATTTGAAAGCTTCTAACAAGTATATAAGCAGGCAGTCTTTAGTTTTTCATACAATTATTTAGGATTTTTTAAAAACTATTTAGTATTTTTTTTAAAAGAAAACAATTTATCTATCACTTCTTTCACATATATGTCATTTTTATTATTTTGTTTTCTGTTCTGTTTCCTATGATGTTCTGGAAAGATTAAAAACTAAGATATAGGGGTTCCTGGGTGTCTCAGTCAGTTAAATATATCTGCCATCCGCTCGGGTCACGGTCCTGGGGTCCTGGGATGGAGCCCCACATCGGGGCTCAGTGGAGCGCCTGCTTCTCCCTCTCCTGCTGCTGCTCCCCCTGCTGTTTTCTCTATCTCTCACTGTCTCTCAAATAAATAAAATCTTATTAGTAAGTAAAAAATAAATTAATAAAAACTAAAATATGACCCCAGCTTTAAAGACCCAAGAAAGCCAAACAACATAAACTTAATAGTAATTGTTCCCAAAAGGTTGCTTTTCGAAATGTATCTTTACTATAAGAGTGAATTTTTAAAAACTCACCAGTGGTTTTGTCTCATGCCATTATTCACATTTTTACTTAGCCTGTAAGAACTCCTGGATTTTATTTCCTCATAGGTTTCTTTCCTGTGCCCCTGAGATAACTCTATAAAAATGTTTATCATATTACATTATTGGTAATTGAGTGACTGATTGTTTTTCTGCTCAATGATGGACAATCTGAGGTTCAGGACACTGTCTAACAATTACTGTAAACAGGTCCTGAATCACACCTTGCCCACAGTAAAGCATCCCCAAGTATGTGTTAAATAAATATTACCTAATAAAATCAAACCACAATTATTGCTGCCTTTTGATGCATTCTACCATCTGTCTTAACACATGAAAGTAGCCCCATTCCTTCCTAGTCTTAGAAATTTTGTTATTCTTTTGAAGTTTCCTTTGAAAAGTCCTTGCTAACATTTTTCCTATAAAGAGAGAAGTCAGTGAGAAAATACGTCACCTTTCTGGGGCACTGAAAAAAGTGAAGGAAGAATTTAATGATCATTTTCTCTTTCTTTAGCTTCATAGAGTAGCTTTCTATAAATTGAGGAGATAAGAGGGTATACAAGAGAGAAGCTATGCATCAGATCTGCTATTTAAAAATCCTTTTCTGAGAAAGATGCATCATCATTATCCATACCACAGGAGTATTAATCAGGGAACTTTGAGAAGCCATGAAGTCTATGTAATTATCTTGAAAGCCACTGCCTGCCATGGGGAAATACATTATCAAAGGACTTTTTCAGTCAACTGGAAGTCAGGAGGCTAAGATGGTAATAATACTCACCCCCCCATCTTCTCTCATACCTCCTGTTCTCTTCACTCTCCATCTCAGGGGGAACCAGAAACTGTCCAAGGGAAAGTAGCTTTTAAATAACAGTGGCAAAGAATTCCCATGCTCTCCATCCTGTCTACCAAAAATATGACTCAGCGTCTCCAATTAACTTTTGGCCATGTGGATTAGTCAGGATTGCCCAGAGAATCGGAACCAATAGAATGTAGAAAATGTGAATAGATGGAGAAAGTGGAGAGCAGGAAGTGAGTGAGTGACTGACTTGAAGGAACTAGACCATAACCACTACAGAGGCTAGCAACTTCCAGATCTGTAGGGTGAGGCACCAGGCTGGAGACCCAGGGAAGAGCCAAGGCTGCAGTTCAAAACAGAAGGCAGTTTGCTGGCACAATTACTTCTTGCTCATGCTGGATGAGCCTTTTGTTCTATTTAGGCCTTCAGCTGACTGAACAAGACCCAGCTACGTTAGAGACAGCAATGTGTTTTTCTCAAAATCCATCAATTTAAATGTTAACATCATCCAGAAAATACCTTCACAGAACACAAAATAATGTTTGACCAAATATCTGGGCACCATGGCCCAGCAATGCTGACCCAAAAAATCAACCATCACACCACATAATAATTACTGGGCCTTGGTGCTCTTAACTTCCCCACTTCCAGTAGGCATGGACCGGGCATGCTGAAACCACAGGCCAAAATGCAGCTGGTCCAAGCAGGCAAAGAGAGGTCTGATACGCAGGACTATGCTACACTGGCATTGTGCATCTGGTTCTGTGGTTTATAGCTTTGTTCACTTTTGTATTTACGAACGAAAATGTCATGTTGGTTCAGAGTCTCCTACCTCTTCCCATCTCCAGTCAAAAAAAAAAGGAAGAGAGAGAGAGAGAGAGAGAGAGAGAATAAATAGTACAAAAAATATTGAAGAACAACAATCATTGGAGTAAATCATCTCTAAGATTTCTCAAAACTCCAAAATTCTACAAAAGAGGAAAACATCAAGCCAGGGCAATTTGTCTCCAAAGCCTGTGTTTGGAGATATTAGTTCTTGTGATGTCTTGTGATGGTGTCTAGATGGTGAGTGTGTGTGTGGAGTTGGGCAGGCAGGGCTGGAAAAAAGGTAAGCAAAGAATAAAAAGATCAGTAGTTGCTAAAGGTTCAAGGGACAGGACTGGGGGATGAACAGGTGAAACACAGGGGATGTATGAGCAGTGAAGCTGTTCTGTGTGATACCATAATGGCAGAAACGTGACACTGTGCATTTGTCTAAATGCATAGGACTATCCAATGCAAACAGTGAACTCTAATGTAAATAATGGACTTTAGTTAACATTTATCAACATCGGTTCATCAACTGTAAGCAATGTGCCACAATAATGCAAGACCCTAATAATAGGGGAAGCTGGGGAGAGGGAAGAGGGAATATTTGTGAACTCTGATCTTTTGCTCATTTTTCTGTCAAGCTGAAACTGCTCTAAAAACAGTCCATTAATTTTTTGAACAGTAAGAACAACTGAAATTATCTGAAATAAGAAAATAGTCGAAATATGTATAACTCTAAGATAAAATGTTTTGCAATAACAAAAAAAAAAAAAAAAGTAATGGAAAAAAAAAAACCCAGGGGCGCCTGGGTGGCTCAGCTGTTGAAGCCTCTGCCTTCAGCTCGAGTCATGATCTCAGGGTCCTGGGATCAAGCCCCACATCACGCTCACTGCTCAGCGGGGAGTCTGCTTCCTCCTCTCTCTCTGCCTGCTTCTCTACCTACTTGTGCTCTCTGTCAAATAAATAAATAAAATCTTTAAAAATAAACAAATAAATAAACAAAGAATAAAAAGATCAGTAGTTGCTAAAGGTTCAGGGGGCAGGACCAGGTGATGAACAAGTGAAACACAGGGGATGTATGAGCAGTGAAGCTTTTCATACATAAACAAACTCCCAGCCTAAACCTGCAGGAACACATTCAGGAAAGAGAGGGGGACAGCATCTGGAACTAACTGTTGTGTGAGGAGATTCACTCACTTGGGACAGAAAAAGAATCTAGGCAAAGAGCTAATGAATGTGTGCTTACAATACTCTAGTGAGACATGGACCTGTGTCAGACCCGTGGCAATGGATTAGAAAGAAGTGAACAGATTCCAAACACTGCAGAAGCAGAATGGACCAGACTTGGTGAAGAACTGGATGCAGGGGTGCAGAGAAAGAGCGATGTCAAGGATGACTCTGAAATTCTTCCGCATTTCATTTTCTGAAGTAGTTAGAAATCAATGCTTTTTTTTTTTTTTTTAAGATTTTATTTATTTATTTGACAGACAGAGATCACAAGTAGGCAGAGAAGCAGGAAGAGAGAGGAGGAAGCAGGCTCTCTCTGCCGAGCAGAGAGCCCGATGTGGGGCTCGATCCCAGGGTCCTGGGATCATGACCTGAGCCCGAAGGCAGAGGCTTAACCCACTGAGCCACCCAGGTGCCCCAGAAATCGATTCTTTTAACAGCTTAATTGTGAGCTGCCTAGGAAGCACTGATGTAGGAATTCAAAATATACTTACACCATCTCATAAACGTAGCCTGGACTAGAGAGAAGAATGTCATGGTCCTATGGATACAGATGGCACTGGAGGACCATGGGGTTAGATGAAGGGGGCATGATGACGAGAGATACAATAAGCCATTACTGTGCTAGGGGAGTAGGAGATAGCAAAGGAAATGACGAATGAGTGATAGAAAAGGAAGGGGAGGACCCTGAAACTGTGATGTCAGAGAAGCTCAGAGATTTCAGAGCAAGAGGTCACCCCATGGAGGCCTGGTACAGAGGTTGTGTTGTAGACTAAGTACGAGTTCCGACTCCAGAATTTGGTTTCTTGAAATCACAGACCAATTGAACTCCTTACTAGTTATGGGACCTTGAGAAAACCATCTGTCCTCACCGTGCTTCAGATTCTACATGCATAAATTTGGTAAGACTAGGGCGCCTGGGTGGCTCAGTGGGTTGGGCCGCTTCCTTCGGCTCAGATCACGATCTCAGGGTCCTGGGATCGAGCCCCGCATCGGGCTCTCTGCTCAGCAGGGAGTCTGCTTTCCTCTGTCTGCCTCTCTGTCTACTTGTGATCTCACTCTGTCAAATAAATAAATAAAATCTTTAAGAAAAAAAAAGTTTAAAAAAAAATTTGGTAAGACTATTACTTACTTCACTGGGTTTTTTAAAGAATTAAATGCAACACCTAAACTGCATGGAATAGTAGTACCTGGTAAGCAGTAAGCACTCAACAAATATTAAAATGTTTTTTTGACTTGGCAATAGGGAGGGTATCAGTGACATAGTAAGGGCAGGGGTAGCAGAACAGTAGAGGCAGAAAGTAGGTTGGAGTGGGTTAAAGATCAATTGCTCTGTGGATAAAATTATTCTGTTGGACAAACCCAGTCACAAAAAGATACACATTGTCACCAGAACCCACTCTTCCACTGGATATGTCTACATATGTAATAATGATCTGCCCCCTCACACTTATGACCCTATTGATCGTCATGCTTGGCTTTTCACTGGTCTTCTGAACTCTAAATTTAAAGGGCTCCTCCTTGTCCTGGGCCAGTATGGGCCTTCTTTTTTTTTTTTTAAGATTTTATTTATTTGACAGACAGAGATCACAAGTAGGCAGAGAGGCAGGCAGAGATAGGAGGAAGCAGGCTCCATGCTGAGCAGAGAGCCCGATGTGGGGCTCAATCCCAGGACCCTGGGTTCATGACCTGAGCCGAAGGCAGAGGCTTTAACCCACTGAGCCACCCAGGCGCCCCCCGTATGGACCTTCTAAGAACTTTAATTCAGTGACCTTCTGTCATTTGGTGCCAAGGTACTACACAACCCTCAAGTATAATGAATATTTTGCTTCTTAAAATCTGTCTTTCAATTCTTTATATAAACTGTAGGCCTCCTTCGGGTCATCTATTTTCAAGGTTCTCAAAACTGCCCATCAGAATCACCTGGGATTAAAAAAAAATTGATTCTGATTCTCAGGCCTATCAATCCAGAAATGCCCAGAGGTAGGGCCCAGGAATCTGTATTATAAACATTTCTTTGGAAAAGTCAAACGTACAGGCAAGTAAAGGAACCACTGATCTATCGTCTACATGACAAAAACACTTTCCATGACCCATTTTTTCTCTCTCTCTCTTTTTTTTTAATTTGGAGACTCCAAAGTTACCAAATGTCACTTTAACTGGCACCTTCACTTTAATATTTGGCATTTCCAAACTGCAAACATGCTACAGTTTGCAGAGATACCAATGACTCCCAATCCATGATCACATAATAGCGAATTGCAATAAACGGGCTGTGGGACTCAGGTGTCATATGGCTGGGCGTGCCCACTGAGCTACAAATCCTTCCAGTCACTGCATTTCTCTGCCAGATAGATGCTGTGTCTAGTTGGCAAAGGGTAGTGCCCAGGTAGTGCCCACTGTGCTTTGGCAATGTATGCAGGGTTCACCGTGAAATTAATTTTACTTCCCTACCACCAATTCATAGTTCTTGCACTGTGCTTTCTAGCTTTACCTAGCTCTTCCTCACCAGCAGCAAGGTGGTGGTAGAAGCTGGCAGTTCACTGAAAACCAAAGTCTAAGCTGATTTCACACTTTGAAATTGGCTTCCTGCTTTTCTTTATATAAGAAGAGAACTGCTATAAGCTACCTAGTCCTGTTCTTGCTGCTCTGGATATTTTCTCCATGGATACTCTGACAGTTTGGGCATGATCCCCAGCATCACAAAATAAGACTGAAAGCAAGGGAACCAAGCCATTTCTTCTCGTATTGTGACTGGCTTTTACTTTTATTTATCATTTATGAATGAACTATACCACCACTGTCCCTTTCATCTGCCTCTCTCCTAACCTGGACCAGCTTTAAGTGCTAATTATTTTTTTTTTTGTCTTTACACACTCTCCTATTTCCCAGAAATGCTTTTCCTCTTAGCTACTGTTGTTTTGATCCCAGGATTTGTTTGTAACTTGCACTTTCATATGTTCTTTTCAGCAGGGCTCGGCATCTGGAAATCAGCTTTTTCAGTGTCTTCTCACTAGAACAACATGCACACCTGCAACTTCGTATACACAGCTCCAGAAAACATCTCAGGATGTTCCAGGATCCATCAAGAACAGTCTACAAGAAGGTAGCTTATCCCCTGGGACAATTAAAACTACCATACCACACCAGGCCTTAGGCAAAGTCAAAATGAGTGGTTTCCTTACACCTCTCAGCCTTTGGGGAAAGGGGACCCTGAAAACACTGTTCTTTGAACTGACTTGTTTTCCATCTTCATTTTCAGATGGCTTTAAATTTCTAAGAGCTTGTCTTCACTCAAACACTAACTCTAGCTGCCTCGCTTTTAATTTGTACTTTCTGATGCCTCCTTTAAGTTCTTCCAGATTGAGTTTGATTTTAAAATGTCTTTTTGGGGTGCCTGGGTGGCTCAGTGGGTTAAGCCGCTGCCTTCGGCTCAGGTCATGATCTCCGGGTCCTGGGATCGAGTCCCACATCGGGCTCTCTGCTCAGCAGGGAGCCTGCTTCCTCCTCTCTCTCTCTGCCTGCCTCTCTGCCTACTTGTGATCTCTGTCTGTCAAATAAATAAATAAAATCTTTAAAAATAAATAAATAAAATAAAATAAAATGTCTTTTTGCTCCAATGTCTTCATTGTCAGGTTCAAGCATCTGTACTCACCTAACAAACTCTTTCACAGTGGAAACCTTTCAGGTCCCCAGAGTAACTGGCACTACATTTTACACATGGTAGGTGCTCAGTATTTATGCGTTCGCTCATTTATTTCGCAACTGTTTACTGAGTTCCAGCTATGGCTAGGCACTGTTTTAAATTTGGTGATTTCAACAGTGAATGAAACAAGGTGCTTACTCTTACAGAGCATACACTGTAGTGGAAGAGACAGCCAATAAACAAAGCGGTAAATATATGCCTCAAATGTGTGTATGACATACTAAGAAAAATAAAATAAGAGATGGTGAATTCCAGGGCCCAAGATTGGCTGGTTTTTTTTTTTTTTTAAGGTTTTATTTATTTATTTGAAAGAGAGAGAGAGGGTATGAGAAGGAAGATGGGCAGACAGAGAGGGATAAGCAGACTTCTTGCTAAGCAGGGAGCCTGACAACAGGCTGATTTCAGGATCCCCAGATCATGGCAGAAGTTGAACCGACTGAGCCACCCAGGTGCTCCAAGTTTGGCTGTTTTAAACAGGCTGCTCGGGCGCCTGGGTGGCTCAGTGGGTTAAGCTGCTGCCTTCGGCTCAGGTCATGATCTCAGGGTCCTGGGATCGAGTCCCACGTCGGGCTCTCTGCTCGGCAGGGAGCCTGCTTCCCTTCCTCTCTCTCTCTGCCTGCCTCTCTCTACTTGTGATTGCTCTCTGTCAAGTAAATAAATAAAATCTTTAAAAAAAAAAAAAAAAAAACAGGCTGCTTGAGGGAATTCCTCACAAATGAAGGGGCGTTAGAGCAGAAACCCGAAGAAAGACAGAGGATGAGGTGTACAAATTTCTGGGGTAGTTTTCCAGGTAGAGGGAAAAGTAAAGGCCAAGGTGCCAATGGATGGACAGATGGATGAACAGATTAATAAACAATGAATACTGAATAAATACAAGAAGTGAAAGCCAGGGACAGATCCTCAGATGATCGCAATGTTCATAACCTGAATAATCTCCTCCCTTTGAATAAGGTGGGCAGACCCTGTAACTTGTTAACAAGTGAAGGGATTTTACTCCCTGATTACAGTATTCTATGTGTTATTATGTATATTACATATATAGTTGATCATTGAACAATGGTAGGGTGAGGTGTGCCAGCCCATGCAGTCAAAAATCCCCCCATCGCCTTTGGCACATATTTTGTATGTCATATGTATTATATACTATATTCTTGCAATGAAGTAAGCTAAAGAAAAGAAATGTAATTTAGAAAACCATACGGAAGAAAAAACACACTTGGAGCACGGTAAAAACTGTGTACAGGTCATTAGCCTGCCGTCCCACTGAACTGTCCCTTGCTTCAACAGTACTTGCACGGAACACACCAGGGACTCCCTTTTAGCTGGCTTCCTTCCACCCCCTCCCAACCTCTTATCCAGTCCCAACTTCCAGAACCATCTTCCCGGCCACCCTGTGCCTCCCAGGCCAGCCAACACCATTTTGTGAGCTTCGTCCCTTACGGCCAACCAACCACGCGCTCCCAGGTTGGTCCTAATTACTCCCCTACCTCCCCAAGCCCCGAGGTGGAGGCTTGGTGAGCTGCCTGGTCAGCATGCAGCTGGGGGCCTCCGGCACCTACCCCTCTCCTGGCTTCCGTTGCCCCCGCAGGAGGTGGCTCCAGAGGCGTGGGCCGCTCGCCCGCAGGCCAAGCGGAAGCACGCGAGGGCGCCCTGCGTTCCCGGAGATGCAAAGCTGGGGCGGCGCGCCCTCCTCCGGGACCCGCGGGAGCCCTCCCGAGCCCAGCCAGTAACCCCCGCAGCCCCCAGGGGCGCCGCCCGGAGGCCGCCCATGCCCCTCAACCGCGCCCTTTTGGACCTGCGCACTTGGCCTCAGCTCCGCGACTTCCGGGAGCAGCAGGTGTGCCCCATCGGCAAGCCGAGGGCTACCCGACTCCCCTCGGGGGCTCGACTGCCCTGGGCTGGGCGGGCAACTAGCTCGTCCCGAGCCTCGCCCTCTAGCCCCGCCAGGAGCCTCTGCAGCCCAGCAGCCGGCAACCGGCCCTCTCTGACACCCCCTGGTGTCCGGGTGTCTGGGTGAGCCTCCCCTGCAGCCACTAGGCAGCTTCTCAACCACTCCAGGTTTTGTTTTGCTTTGTTTTAAGAACAAAAAAGTCCACATACGGGTAGATATCTATAATCCATATGTAGATAGATGCGTGTGTACACATATATACATGTGCATACACTCATTATTATACATATATAATGTGATCGTGGGAGATCTATATATGTATCTGTCTTGCTAGCATTCACTAGAGACACGCTTCTACTGGCCTTGAAGAAGCAAGCTCCTTGGATGTGAGCTGCCTGTGGAGAGAGATGTGTGTCAGGGAAGAGCAGATGAGCTCTGGGAGCTGAGGGCCATAGCCCTCTATCCACAAGGAACTGAACTGTACCAACAACTACGTGAGCTCAGAAGAGGACCTGAGGCTCCAGATGAGAATACAGTCTGGCCAACACCATGACGGCAGCCTTGCAAGATCCTGACTAGAGGATCCAGTGAAGTTGTGCCCAGATTTCTGACTCACAGAAACTATGACATAAGAAATATGTGCTCTTAAGTTACTATGTTCTTAGGAATATTCTATGCAGCATAGAAAACTAGGACAAGTAATACAGCTGAGTTAAGTAACCAGTAGACAATTTCATATTACTAAAATATCTAACTCAACTTCTGCCCCAAACTTAAGGGTAGCTAATGCGTGGTATGGTTACTTTCGTGCTGTCCACCTTCCCCACACTTAGACCTGCCTAACCCTTCTGTCCAGGCTCGGTCTCAGCTCAATAGCTAAGACCACGTTTCTGGGGTTTTTAAGGAGATCTTATTTATTTATTTGACAGAGAGACCACAAGTAGGCAGAGAGGCAGACGGAGAGAAAGAGGAGGAAGCAGGCTCCCTGCTGAGCAGAGAGCCCGATGCAGGGCTCAATCCCAGGACCCTGAGATCATGACCTGAGCCAAAGACAGAGGCTTAACCCGCTGAGCCACCCAGGTGCCCCTAGGACCACGTTTTATCTTGGGCAGTATTCTGTTGTTTACTACATAACAAGTCATCCCAAACCTTAGCAGTTTGAAAGAATAATGCATTATCGGTTCTCATGGTTCTGGGCTCAGCTAGGCAGTTCTCATGCAGTTGCAGTTCTAGAAATGGTGGCTAAGGCTGGAATCATCTCAAAGCTCAGGTGGCTAGCCAAGCCAACTCACTCTAACATGCAGTTGATGCTGGCTGTCAACAGGGAACAAGCTGGAACTGTCAGTTGGAGCACCTATATGTCACTTTTCCTGAGTGCCCCTAGGGTTCTTACAGCACACTGGATCTGTTCTGAGTTGGAGCATCCCAAGAGCAAACATTCCAGGAGGCTGTAAGTGGAAACTGCCAGGCCAGTTAAGGGCTGTATCTTTCACTGGAACAATATCACTTCTATACCATAGACTCCTCATTATGGGAGAGTGGCAAAGTTACGGTACAGGAAACCATGTGGAATAGGAGATAAGGTTGCAGCCATCTTTAGAAAATGCTCTTTGGCCACTGTGATGATTGGGGGAAATCAAGCTCACATCTGTGGTTATCCCTGAGTTATAATTGAAATCAGAGAGTGTTGAAATTGGTTTATGGCTCTGTTCCTCACTAGCTATATGATCTTGATCATTTAACTCCCTGGGACTCAGTCTCCCTATCTGTTAAATCAGATAAAAATGCCTACCTCACTAGGACTATAAATTGAAGGAAAAAATATGAAAAAAAGCATAGCAGAATTATTGGAACCTGATATATATATATAGAGAGAGATGATAGCTATCATCATTATTATTAGTTGTTGTTATTTCAGTCCTGGCTTTACTGCTGGTTCTCATAACTGGAACTCTTCTTTATTTTCATGACAGCTTGCACCCTTCAGATCATAAATAAATTGTTATGAGTCTCTGAACCAGTATCCTTCCCTATTCCATGACCATCTAGGCATGTCTTTCTGCCTTGGTTATGCCTATCCTATCTTTCCAAAAATGATAATATCACTCCAAACCCCAGCTAAGGGGTTAGATTCCTATTTTCTACTGGATGGATGTCACCTACCTACTTCTTAAAAGTTCTGCCTCGTGCCCACTCTGCAATTCCCCGCTAGAGTGTTTCCTTTATCCCTCAGGATATCCCCAACGGGTAACATCTGAATTCCCCTGCCTAGCTTCAAGTTGGAGCTTGGTCTTGGAGTTTATACTTGTCCTACTCCTGTGAATCAACCTAGTTTTAAATCCTGAACTCTTTTCCTCTGTCTCCTCCTGCTGGATGTAGTAGGACCGTTTGGCTCACGTACCAGTGTGTGACTCTCAGGGTTCTAATTCTTCAGCCTCTCACTCGGTTCCCCTAAGTGTGATGTCTTCCATGCCCATCCACTCCTTTCTGCTTGCTGACCTGCTCACTTCCTCACTCTCTCCCTCCCTCCTTTTCTCTTTGGTCCCCACCCTGACCCCTTACCACATCTTTTCGGCAGGAGCTCTAAGAATGTCTCTGTGCTTTCCTAGCTTCTACGTCTACGCTGACCACCCAGGTGGCCCAGAACATCTACCCTTACACCTGAATCTAGAAACATCACTATATCTCCTCTCATAGACCTATACAGAGGTCACTGGGATTTTTCATCCTCACGGGGTGAGCACAAAGCAAGAATCCGTCCTCATTTAATGGTATTTTAGTTCCAGGAAGACAGACACAGCCCTTGATCCTCAGCTATTTACCAAGAAGAGTGCTTTTCGCTTCAGTCATCTCCAGGAAAAGACAATCCTCTAGCAAGTGTGGCAGGTTGATTTATTGCAAATTCGAAGGCACTGGTGAGCTACAGAGCGCTCATTGTGCCGGCACTGCTGGAGATTCAACCGGAAAGAATGAAAAGTGCTTTTTACCCCAACAGGGGGCCCAGTGGGCTTTTACCTCCCTAAGGTCTGGGATTTCCTCTCCTCTACTGGAGACTAATCAGCTTTTGGGTTTCAGGGCTCCAAAGGAGATGTTTTCATGTGGGTGGCAACAGGAGTCTATCTTAAAACAAGACTTTTGTGCTGAGAAGGCTTAGAGACCCGTGGATGCAATTAAGCACTATTGTCTAAAAAGCAGTCAGAACAAATCATTGTGCTTAAGAAGTTTCTTTTTAAACCAGTATTACATGTAAGTCCACAATAGAAACATAGGGAAAACAATGGAGTATTTCAGGTGCTGGAGCATAGGGGTAGAAGGCAGCCATCGTGCCTTCTCATATGGCGGGCAATGGTGAGGACCTGGTTAGGAAGGGTAGAGCCTAAGTCCACAGCCCAGGAAGCTGGGAGGGTGTGCCACTTCCAAGGTTAGCCAGGAGAGAATTCAGAAACACGTGTCCTCACAGGCTAAATGTTGCTCCCTTGAGAAGGGATGTGGGCCAGCTTCTCCAAGCCTGGAGAAAAACGGGCATGTGCCCGGGGTTGGGTTCCTGTAGCTGCAAATCACGACAATGTGAAATAACAGTGAAGACAAGACGTCATGGCCCTATCATGATAAGAATGAGAAATATGGGAGACTGTCTTCTTGGGGCTATTTGTGCCCCTCGGGATGGTGAGACTGTGTCATTTCACCCTTCTGGGTTGGCCCAGAAACGGAAATCCTACAAACACATGTTTGGGGTCCCCTTGCCAAGCAGCTCTCCCGCTTACACAATGCCAACAGAAAGGGACTTGTGTGAGAGCACGTGAATGTCATAGAAGGAGGAGCCCTTATTTCTCCTCTACAATTGTAGACAAGGGCTGGGCTGAAGCAGGCAGGGCTTCTGACTCCTGCACATCCTCCAAGAATCTCCGCTTTGCTTCCCCACTCCCCCTCCCCACCCCCCCACCCCCTCACCCCCGAAACCTCCAGCAATCAGCAGCAGTCCCTCTGATCCCAGCTTTTTCTGCTTCCCTGATGTTGGCAGCACTGCAAAGATTGTGGGAGCCTCCATTTCCCCACATTAAATCCCTTTCAGCTAAAAATATCTAAAAATTCCTGTCTGAACTATGACTTAATAAAGGAGCTGAAGGGATGTTACCCCAGATAGGTGACATTGAACTTACAGGTGAGAATTACAGTGGATCTGAGGCAACGTGGGGAAAATAATTACATGTAACATCATTCACGCTTCATAGGCTTTGGAGTAAATCATACGTGTTGCATAATCAAAGTGATATTTGTAGGAAATTTATTAAAGGAACTGAAAGATATAGGTGATAGTCAACCATGCCAATTCTAATACTAAACTTCTTTACAAATGTCCCCCTATTATGCAACGAACACCAATTACTGAGTTTTGTGGCCCAAGCAGAATTTCAGGGCTGCTGGAAGACAATGAATGGCATAAACAACAACAAAGCAAAATCAAGTATGCGATCATCTTAGTCGCAACCATGTAGCGATTTAAAGAGAGAATTTAAATGTAGAGAATCGTTACCAATCTTCAGGTTATTCATCTTTTGACAGGTATCATTTTTTCAGTCCTTTTCAACTGTGATGGAATCTAGCCTAGCTCTCAGAATGCAAAGTGGATACTTTCAGAAACAATTGTTCCATTGTGTTTAAAATGAGGATTCCCTGTGATAGACCATTTTAGCTTTCCTTATTAGATTTTGCTATGGCAAAGTGTGGAGAAGTGGAATCAAGAAGGTTTTCTTGGGGTGCCTGGGTGGCTCAGTGGGATAAGCCTCTGCCGGTCATGATCTCAGAGTCCTGGGATCAAGCCCACATTGGGCTCTCTGCTCAGCAGGGAGCCTGCTTCCTCCTCTCTCTCTCTCTGCCTGCCTCTCTGCCTACTTATGATCTCTCTCTCTGTCTCTGTGTGTGTGTCAAATAAATAAATTTTAAAAACTTAAAAAAAATTTTTTAAAAAGAAGCTTTTCTTTTTTTCAACCACAAGGAACACGCAAAAATCCCAAGAGGGTCTTGACTTGTTAAAAGAAATAAATGATGGGGCGCCTGAGTGGCTCAGTGGGTTAAAGCCTCTGCCTTCGGCTCAGATCATGATCCCAGGTCCTGGGATCAAGCCCCACATTGGGCTCTCTGCTCAGCCGGAGGCCTGCTTCCTCCTCTCTCTCTGCCTGCCTCTCTGCCTATTTGTGATCTCTGTCTGTCAAATAAACAAATAAAATCTTTTAAAAAAAAAGAAAGAAAGAAAGAAAGAAATGTTTTAGTAAAGCTACTTAATGGATTTGCATTAGAAATTATGAATAATGTGAAAAATATCTGTAATGCATATCAGAATATATCCTGGTAGTACAGAATTTTGTAGTGCGAAAATATGCCATTAAAACTTCTAAGTAAAAAAAAATGGCACAGTCCACTAAAATCTCTCCAATTCTCCTACTAAGAAAGACAAATGTTTTCTGGTATATTCCAGGCACCAGTGAGCTTTCAAGCTGTCGAATGTAATTTAGCTGAAGTCAGCAACCTGCGCTGTGGCTGCAGCTGCCCGGAGAGATTTTCCCAAGGTAAGCATGTCATTCCCCACTGGAGGAACTATCTGTCATGGTAGACTAGCTATTATGAATGCTCTTTGTGAAATAGAAAATCAAGGAAAAACTGATCTTCCAAATTAGCCTTTTAGCCAGTAAAATACAATGACTTGACCTAGCATGTTAGCCAAGTATTTACTGTCTTTTGTCCAGGTCCTGAGTATCTGACACTCTACTGAATTCAACTCAATAAATATTTCCAGAATTCAATGGATCATCACATTGATGGATAAGTTGAGCTACTTTGGAAATATATGGAAGCATTTTATACTTTAGACATTGAAGGAATTGTAGATGTTATTCAGCCTCACTAGGGAGACCCTATAATGGTCTCCAAAGTATTTTTTAAATTTATTTTAAGATTATTTATTTATTTGACAGAGGGAAAAAGGTAAGCAGAGAGGCAGGCGGGCGGGGGGGGGGGGCAAGCTCCCTGCTGAGCAGAGAGCGCCATATGGGGCTCGATCCCAGGACACTGAGATCATGACCTGAGCTGAAGGCAGAGGCTTAACTGACTGAGCCACCCAGGCGCCCTCCAAAATATTTTTTTATGGTGGCAAATGTTAGGTCAGAAGGCACATCTGGACAACAGGTGTCAAACTGGCACTGTTCCAGGCCAACCAAGATGGATGGTCAGCATCCCACTCGCTTTCACCAAGTCCACTGCTAAAATGCCAAACGTGACGATAAGAGAAAGCAGATTTACTTCTAACATGGTCTTATGTGTTACAAGATGACTGACCTGAAAAAGAGTCTACCGCATGTATTTTGGGGGTCAGTCAGGAAGCAGACTTTGAAATGGAGCTAGGAGTGCCTGGGGTTTATGAGTAGGAGAAAGAGGAATGAGGAAAAGTAAAAAAAGAAAAAAAGTGAAAAGAAAGAGTGAATGAGGAAGGAGGGAGGAAGAGAGAATGGGCAGGAAAGCTTTCAAACAGCATTTTGGATCTGACGCTTAAGAAAAGAGAGGAATCGGAATTGGGCAGGATGGTGGTCCGAGGCAGCTCTGACAAGTTCTCAGCCAATTCTACAGGGAACTCTGGAGCAAAGTCTGCCCAGTGAAGGAAAAATGGCTGGCTCTCAAGCCCCTGGCTGGGCCACCAGGTATTGTGTGCCTTGGATCAAAAGCTAAGGCAAATGGGAAAGGTGCATCCCTGCAGGAGAGTAATGGCAACCGCGGCTGGGCATCTCCCGTGGCTGCCGCCCAGCAGATCCGCCTAGTCTCGGGCAAAGGAAGCCACTGAAGTTCAAAGGGATCTTTAAGACAACGACAGGAGCTAGAAGCTCCATTTCTTGACCTTAAGGCTACTGAATCACCACACTGATGTATATTCTTCACAGAAACTTTGGGGTAGCTAGACTTTCCGAGACCCCAAAATATTAAAACAATACTTGATCACATAGCAAGCTAGAAGCACAGCTTTTAACTAACTCCAAAGCCCATCCTTTTACTACTAAGCATGCAAGGTGGGAGGAAACCTGATATACGGAAAGAAAGGCCTTTTAAGGATAATGTCCAGACCTTAAATCCAGTAAGATGCTGCTCACTTCCTCTTACTCTTTCAGTGGAGAACAGTCTAGGAGAGGAGTGGTAAAACACTTTTCTGGGGGCGCCTGGGTGGCTCAGTCGATTAAGTGTCTGCCTCCGGCTAGGCTCAGGTCATGATCCTGGGATCCTGGAGCCCTGAGTGGGGCTCCCTGCTCAGCGGGGAGTCTGTTTCTCCCTCTGCCTCTGCCCCTTCCCCAGCTCCTATCCTTGAGCCTGCACTCTCTCTCTCTCAAATAAATAAATATTTTAAAAACAAAACAAAATGGAAAAAAAAAACCTTTTTGGATTGGTGGAGAGTAGAACTGTAAAATGCTGGGATATGAATATCTTTTCTCATACAAAGTGGTCTCTACCCTAAGAGGGGGAGATAGAGTCCACCTGGTCTGCCTTGGGAGTACTTTAAACTAAGGGCCTGGTTTGGGTAACTCCTCAAACACTCACAGAGCCACCACTACAGATTTTTTCAGAGTTGCTAGAACGTGGGCAGGATGATTTCTCGAAGCTAATTGTGCCCTGGGTGAGGGAAGCCGTGGAGGACCTAAGAGTTAACTGTAATTTTCTCATTCAGCCTCTGCAGAGCTCATAGCCTGCTCAGCTGAGTGGATCGCAAGGGAACATCAGTAATAAATATAGGGCAAGAAATGTATATGTAAGGAAGATGTACACGTGTGTGTGTGTGTGTGTGTGTACACAGTTTCTCACAGATTGGAAAGATTGGAAATAGGTTTCATCTTCAGTGCAAACTCCAACTTCTACTGATAAATAGTGACTTTCTAAAGCTCTGGATTGAGAAGAACTAAGAAGAGGCTAAATTCAGGTTTAGCAGGAAACAGTGCTACACTTGCTTTGTCATGTCTCTGTAGAGACAGGAGGTGGGGTGACAGCATACCTGCCTTACATTAGCACCTGTCAGTGCTACCGGGATAAGAAGATGGTCTGCAAAACCGGCACAGTGTATTTAAGGCAAATTTGCTTTCTTTCAGAATGTTTCCATCAGTTTTAGTTTCGTCCAGGCTGAGTGGGTGGGGCTCTGAACACTGCACTCAATTTAACCAGAAAAATTCACTTTTATTTATTCCAAGTCATGGGCCCTGCTAAAAATTTCACTTGGAAATTTAAAGAGGGAATTCCATTGCTTTGCGATTAAAATAAGAAGAAACATTTTGAAAATGCCTAAACTAGAAGAGCTGATGTCTCTTCTGGCTCTAAAATGTGAGAACATTCGGCAGTCTATCTGTAAAGCTGAGACAGGCCCCTGCCTTTTCCAGCTGACCCATTCAATATAAGAAACTAATTTCTGAATCTGAGGCAGTTGCAGAAGTATTACAGCAGGTGAAAAGCCGCTGACTCTCTCTCTCTCTCTCTCTCTCTCTCTCTGGGTAGGCTCAGGTCTGGGAGGAGAGAGAACAGGATTGAAGGTGCATTTGGAGTAGGAGACCGTGCCGAATGGGGCCGTGGCTGCCCAAGCCGTGCGAGATAATGGAGCAGAACCGCTGAACGGCACTACAACTCATTTCCTGCCCTTCATTTTGCAGGTGCTGATACCTGAATATTGAATTTGGGGAGTCTGAATAGAAGACATTTTGTACCGATGTGATTTAACACAGAGGTTTGATACACAATTATAAAAAAAGCTGAGGAGACAGCTCTATTCATTTATCAACAACAAGCTTCTCAGCATAGTGCCTGGCATGCAGTAGGCAATAAATATTTCTAAGTGAATGAGAGAATAAAGGATGACCGTGTTCATTGTCATCCAATACATCTAAATAGAAATTGCATTCATTTTTTACAGCTCAGCTATTTCCCTTGAAATGGTGCTTTCGGTTTGGGAGCAATGTACACATTAGAAAGGTGAAAAGAGGTTAGATTCACTTCAGCGGAGGTGAGATTAGGGGCAGAAAACGTAGGTTGATGATCCAAGTACGAAATTAGTGGGCTCATGTTTTTACTCCTCCCTTCTTTTTGAGTCCGATTTCTGAGTTTGAACATGTGATATGCTGTGGCCAACGGGATGTTATCAGAGGCTTGGGAAAGCACTTGGTGTGTCGTGTCTGCATGTATGGTCTTAAAAGACATGGGTGTAGAGGTTTGCCTTTCCAGTCACTATAGCAAAGGCTGCAAGAAGGCTGTCCTCGATCACCGACTGTCAGCCTACCCCTAGACATGTGAGCAAGCCCAGCCAAGGTCAGTAGATCTGCCGAGCCAATCACCCCAGCTGTTTCGGTCATAAAAGCTTGGTTTGACAGGCTACTAAGGTTCAGTGGTTGTCGGTTATACAGCACTGGTGTGGCAATAGATTACTGACACATTCCAGCTTCAAGATCACTACCTGAGATATCTATTAAGCAAGCCTTTTACCTTCATGAGCCTTAGTTTATCCAGCTGTAAAATAGAGATATCTTCCCCACTTCAAGTTTGTGTTGTTTAGATCAAATTAGAGGATGTGATAATATAAGTGGAAGTTCTTTTCAAAAAGGTAAATGGTGCTCTCTAAATTTAGTTTATTTAGCCTGGCTTACTTTATTAGGTAGTAGCAATCATGTAGTCCTACCTCCTTCTCCATCCAGGGACTGTCAGAAGCTTCTCTTAATACCTGTTACACATTCTGGACATTTCCATCTCTTTTATCTGACAGGTGACAAATTGTGTAAGTATACTCTTTTAGCAGAAGCCAACCTCAGCCCTGGAGCTTTCCCAGCTTCTGAGAGTCAGTGGTATTTTACCATATATTGGATTTGTTGCACATATCAGTCTGCGAATGGTGACCTGCTCATCAGACATTAGGACTGCACTAATTCCATCAGGATCCAATTTGACCAGAAGTCGTTTTTTTTCCATAAAGGACCCCTTTTAATATTTTTGAATGTCAAAGGCCCACTAATCCCAATCAGAGCTCCTGATCCACATGAGAGAATATGCTATCCCTGAATTAATAAGATTTCATCACCAAATGAAGAATATTAATGTTTCTATTAGTCTTTCAAGCACTTTCCTGGATAAAGGTGTCATTTTAATTAGTTTTTATAATAGTGAAATATATTAAAATATTTTTTTTTAAAACCTCAGGATCTCCATTACTACCTCTGCATAACTCCTCGGGGATTCTGAGTTTGGGATCCAGAGCTATAGACACTTCCCTTTTGGGATTACACAGGACTGTTCTTATACACAAGAAGAGTAAAATAAAATCACTGAGTTTTAGTCATACAGGGAATTTCAGAGCTCAGTCAGCACATAAACAGACTAAGATTCCAATTTGAGGAATTGGTAAGTTCACACAATCAGTGAGGGAAGTAGTCCGTATTATAACTCTGGTCCTTTTCTTTCTTACCATTGTTTAATGCCACTTCAGAGGCACTACAGGTGAGCCTTGAGGCTCTTTCTAAAGTCTCTCTTAGCTGTTATCTCATAATCTGTCACTTTAGAAATTCATTTGCTAAATTCTGATGTCTAATTCCTGGACAAATAAAAACAAAGACTTCTCACTTTAGACTCCGCTATCATTCCCCTCTGCAATGAACAAAAGCTCTGACTTCTGTAATTCTAAACAATCCTAATTTTCCAGATTTGATATTCTTCTCTTCAAATAGGATTGTTTTCCTTCGAGAGTTCTCATAAGCCAACTTCTCCCTGTCACTCCAGCACTACACACATCAGCTTCTGTTTGTTTTTCTTTTTTTTTTTAAGATTTTATTTATTTATTTGACAGACAGAGATCACAAGTAGGTAGAGAGGCAGACAGAGAGAGAGGGTGAGGCAGGCTCCCTGCTGAGCAGAGAGCCCGACATGGGGCCCGATCCCAGGACCCTGGGACCATGACCTGAGCCGAAGGCAGAGGCTTAACCCACTGAGCCACCCAGATGCCCCCTGTTTGTTTTTCTGACTAGGCATTTTTCTTTTAACACCCCACCCATTCCCTTGTCCCCTCACTCCCCCTTCCCTGAGAAAATTCCTCATCAGCTTCCACTCTTGGGCAAGTAGGGTCCCCCCAAATCCGAAGACACCTGCAGCTCAGCCCATTTGCAACCGCCCAGTCACTGAGCTCCGTTTCCGACAAAGATCTCTTCACTCTCTAGTGTCTCTGATTTGAATTTTATGTGTAAGCTTTCAGTAGTTGCTCTCTCCTGCTTTATACATCTGATCTGTTGAGAAATTCTTCTTTGGCCACAATCTGAACAGCCTGATTATCCCCTCAAAGCTAACTGGTAAAAAATTCTTACCTAATTTTACTCGTTCTGCTCTCTCCCTCCTGTACTTGCTTTCACATTCGTTGTGGGTTTTTAAAAACTTTTTTATTTATTTATTTTTGAGAGAGAGAGAGAGTGAGAGAGTGAGCGCACAAGCAGGAAGAGAGGCAGAGGGAGAAGCAGACTCCCTGCTGAGCAAGGAGCTTGATGGGCACTTGATCCCAGGACCCTCCCATCATGACCTGAGCCTGAGCAGAAGGCAGCAGCTTAACTGACTGAACCAACCAGGTGCCCCTCCTTTCACATAAATCTTATGAAAACATTACATCATTGAACAACAACCCTCCCATGTTTACACTGAGACCTTACCTGTCTGTCTCTGTTTGTGAGTGGGGGGATGAATTAAGACCACACCATTTCGTGGGGCCCAACTTCTCTGCCATCTTGTTTACCACTGATTTCAAACACCTACTCCTTGCTTCCTGTAGCCTCTTAAAGGCCAGCAAACTATGATCCGCAGATTCAATCTAACCTGCCGTCTGTTTTTATAGGGCCCACTGGGAGGTTTTCACCTTGCTGAATGGTTGAAAAAATATCAAAAGAAGAATATTTTGTGGCTTGGTAAAAATGATAAGATGTTCAAATTTGGGCATTCATCAATTAAGTTTGATGATATCATCGTCCCACTCATTGGTTCAGCTATTGCCCACACTGCTTTAATGCCTTAGTGGCACAGATGAGTAGCTGTAACAGAGATTGTAATGGCCCCCAAAGCCCAAAATGTGTACTTTCTGGCCCTCTGCAGAAAAATCGTGCCCACCCCTTGTACGCACGCCATTCTCTGAAAATGCACCTCTGTGGCTGTACTCATGCCATTTATCCTTGTTAAGGAAAAGTATTCAAAACTTAGAAATAAGACGAAATAATGCCTACTAGTCAATTTGATATCACAGTGAAGCATTGCCCGATGGGCCTACTCCAGGAGGATTTAATTTCCTGGAGAATTTACCTCTGTCTCATTTACTCTTTATTACTGATCAGGACCCAGGCTCTGAAGTTAATGTTAACATGAAGATTTCTATGTAGGAGGAAAGACTATTCCAAAACATACAGTTTTGTTACCCTATATGATATTGATTTTGCATCAACCAGCAAATTCATTTCAGTGCTGCTTTGACTTACTGGGTATCTATATAGATCTCTGTTTTCTAAACACTCCATTGAACCATTTTTATCATTCTGCAGTTTCTCTCACTGATGAGTTAGATTTTTGACACATGCTCATTCTATATTTGTATGAGTGTCATGTTTTTAGCATTCTGAATACTATCCTCTGACTCTTTATAATTCCCTGTGCATATGTCGAAAGCTGGCTTTCGAGTCCTGTGTTAAATGGCACCTAATGTTGCTTTTGGTGATCACACTAGTTTGAACTGATAACTTGCACAGCATATATCCAGTTAATGGACATACAATTTCTCTCATTGATGCTGCGATTCTTAAAGTCAGTACCTTTTTTAAGGCTGAATTTTCAAAAAGCCTTGCTCATTGTAAAAACTCCATAAATTTAAGCTCATTGAATGAGCTTAAAATGCATTTAACGTAGAGATTGTTGTTTAAAGAAAAAAAAGCCAAATTGTCATTCTTCATATTAGAAGGGAAAGAATAGAGAAAATAGTGCAAGGCAACATTCCAGAGCAATTTAAGTGTTTGCTTGGCTTAAGTAGAAAATTAGATAAAGAAGTGTCCCTAGTTGTAGTGATTCAAGACAATGATAAATTACCTGCATTTAGGGTATTCAGATTTCTCCTCTTAACTGTTAACGAGAGTCTTGCACACGATAGGGCAGGTCTCATCCATGTAAATATAATTACCAGCTTCTTGTCTACTGAACATTTATGAAACAGATTCCCAATCTGCATACAGCATTAAGGAATGAATTTGTTCTGCCCTCATTTTTCCTTTATTTAGAAGTCAATCACGGTAGAATGATTTCTTTGCCCTGATTGTCTTCTGAGTAAAAGAGAATTAAGGCCATGTCAAATCTATAATTCAAATATACTTTCTACTTAGTAGTTCTGGTTTAGATCTAAGATATTCTCATATTTACCTTATACCTAATGTATCCTACATGGTGTTTTTGCATGTTTCTAAAAATTTTTAACGGCACATATGGTTTTTGAAAAATGTGAAGGCATCAACAAACTTGCAGATAAAAGAAATTACCCATCATCCTACCTCTAAAGCTGTTGTGTTAATCTTCACTGACAAGCCATCGAAGTACTATCATCCTTATTTTGTTGATGATAAAACTGAGACCCGTAGAAGCTTCAGACTGCATTCAGCTTCTGTTCTAATGATTTCAGGATTAGGTGCTAGAATCATGATATTTGAGAAATCATTAGAGCCAAATTCCAGCAAAGACAACATATGTGATTTTGGCCAAGTTTGCTATCAGAACCTCCATCCTCCTTACTCTGCAATTGAGGGCCTTGTGATACGCATCTTCAAGAGGACCCACAATGAGCCCCATTTCCTAGCATTTACTTCCTGCGTAATCCCCTCCTTTTGGGTACGGGGTGGACATAATTACCAGCTTCTAACGAATAATCCAGGAAAAATGATGGAATGTTACTTCCATGATTAGTTTCTAGAGGACTGTGACTTCCTGTTTTCTGGCAATTTCTGTCTCTCTTACCACCCAAGTGATCTTGCTGTGATAAAGCCAAATGCCATGTTGGAAAGACCTGCATGGGAAGGAATTGAGGGAAACCTCCGTTCAATAGCCACTGAGGAACTGAGGACTCAGCACCGACGGTTAGGAACCCAATATCACCAACAAACATGTGACTGAGCTAGGAAGCAGATTCTTCCTCAACTGAGCCTTCAGAGAAGACCCCAAACTTAGCAAACACCTTCATTCTAATTTTGTGGGAGACCCTCAAACACTGCGGCCTGCTGTGCTCTTCCTAAGTGCCACAGAAACTAAGAAGTAATAAAGGCGTATTGTTTGAAGCCTCTAAGTCTTGAGGTAATTTTTAACGTTGTAATAGGAAGCTAATATATCCTCCTGATGCGCAAACTTGGCATTTCCATTCCTCTAAATGATACAGTTGGCATTCAGGCTCAGGTCCTTCTTTTCGTGAGCCATTTCATAAAACAATCTGATAGATTGCTTTAAGTCAAGGTGTTAATAACTGATGAAAGCCACCTTTACTTCACCGAAGGCATTTGTATTTAATGAGGTGGGGGTGGGGTCCTGTTTACTCACAGCCTCAGACTCAGCGTGTGGTAGAGCCACAAAATGGAAAAATCCCAACACCTAGGATTATGTCTGTCCTGACCAGGAGCACCTGCAGCAATAAAATTCTAGTGAGTTAGGCCCCTGGATATTTTTAAATTATTCCAGCATCTAGTATTACATAATCCACCTAGATATCTGTTATGTATCATATCAACATATATAAATTTAATAGTCACAAAACACTACAGGGTATTATCTCTTTCTGCAGATGAAAAAGCTGAGCCTCAAATAGATTAAAACTAACTTGACAAATGTCCATAAAAAAGTTGAGGAACTAGGATCAAAAATTATATTTCCCTGATTATAAAGCTCATATTATTTTCTTTATATCATGCCAGTTCTCATTTAAAATGTCAGAGAAAGAGAGGGAGGAGGGAAAGATATAACTAAGAGGAGGTAGAATTGAATTAGAGAAAAGGAAGATGGTTCTGTGTGTGAGGATACCAACTTAAAAGGTGTATTTTCAGCAGTGGAGTGTTCTAGAAAACCTGGATTGGGGTCTTAGGGGAATGTTCAGTAAACTGTAGGCTATTAAATAGACCTTATAATAAAGAGAAAGAGAGGTTACGAGTAAAGGACCATGAAGACCATCTTTTCACTCTAAAGGAATCCTTGTTCTAATTTACTCTTTAACCCGTAGCGAATAAGCATACCCATTTCCTAATCTCATGCCTTAACTAACACGTGGTGCATCACTTAATTAGTAACTACAAATTTATTTGCAATCGTTCATTTTCTTTCAAAAGTATTTCAAAATTTTACTGAATTTCACTCTTTCTTGACTTGGGCAGTTTCCTCTGAAAAACATCCTGAGAGTGGATTACTCCCATAAGCCTCTACCTTCATTCTTTTATATTCATAATCCATATTTACTTTGAAAATCTTCCCCAGAATGAAATGACTGAGCCCAATTTCAAACAAAACACTGTATTTGATCTGTGTGAACACAAATTTGGGCCACTCTCCTTAATAGGTGTCTCAATTTGACTGCAATTGTATTCCATCTGGAATCTCTCTGGGGCACACGTGGCATTTTGTTAAGATTTCTGGCAGCACTGGTGCTTATAGTTCAGTTGATAATACATACTTCTTGATGCAGGAGTTCAGAGAGACTATTTAATTGTACTTTCTGCCGCTTGCCGCTGTGTACAAAAGAGCAAAGTGGAGAAGGTTCATCTTTTCCTATCTGAGGTGTTGATTTGCATATTTAAACATTCTGTGCATTCTCTCCCGGTTGCAGCTCAGTGGCTAATGTTTAAGCATATATTTGCATTTGAAAAAAAAAGTTGTGAAAAGAAGAAAATATACATTTGATCAAAGAAATGCTAATGAGAATTTAACAGCTTCAACTTTTCCGTTCTTGTTCAAAGTGTTGGTGTGACCTCTTGACTAGGAAACTATGTCTATGGTTTGTTCCCAGTTCTGGTGACTTCATGTAGGAAACAACCGAATTTTAGGTGTTTCAGAATCTTTATTTAGCTAGGGATTAAGCCCTGGGGACTTTGCTGATGGAGGTTTTGTATTTGCTCCTTACTAGTAACTTAATCCTCAAAATAAGGCCTCCCCTAGCTGTTCACTTTCTCCTCTCAGCCAAATAAGTGAGGTTTCACTATGATAGGAAAGAAATACTTACAGGAATGGGGAGAAGGAAAAGGGGATTTCCTGCCTGTATGTTTTGTTTTGTTTAAATTTGGAGGTAGTAATGAACCATCAGGATTGGACAGTTTGGGTTGGTTACCGAAGGCAGCCGTGGGCTTCCTGCCTTTCAAAGACACCCCTGCGGCAGCTCCATGAGGTGGGACCGTGTGTTGGGCTCTAAACAGAGGTCTCAGCGCTCACATCCAATCTCATTGGTTCTATGGCAGTCATTCTCCAAAGATGGCCTGTAAGAACCATGCCTTCTCAAATTCATGCCTTTGTGTGGTCCCCTTCCACAATCAATCACAATGTATCTGACTTGACTCACTTTAACCAACAGAATATACTAATGTGCAGGAATTCATGCTGACCCTTAAGTCTTGGCTGCCTTCACTTTTGGACTTTTGGGAAATCTGAGCTGCCATTTAAGAATTGTTGTACCTAGGGGCGCCTGGGTGGCTCAGTGGGTTAAGCTTCTGCCTTCCGCTCAGGTCATGATCCCAGGATCCTGCCCCGAATAGGGCTCTCTGCTCAGCAGGGAGCCTGCTTCCCCCGCCCCCCGCCTCTGCCTACTTGTGATCTCTCTCTCTCTGTCAAATCAGTAAATGAAATCTTAAAAAAACAAAAAAGAATTGTTGTACCTAGGTAGAAAGACCATACAGAGAGACCTTGTGGAGAAGCCCAGTGGAGCACAGAGGCCCTGAACTATACATAAGGAAAGAGAGAATGTCAACCATTCTACTGTTCTACCTCACTGTCTCTATGGCTCCATTCCTAGCTGTAATATGACCACAGCTGCATAAGAGATCCTAAATGAGACCAGCAAAAGAGCAGGGAAGTTCAGAACAGCAGGGGAAAGAAAAACCACCAAAGACAGTGGGTGAGGTGGGCTGGGGTGGAGGAGTCCAGGTTAATTTTTGTCCTTTCTTTGACAGAGATTAAATAGAAAAAAGAGGAGGACTCTATAGTGTTAATTTGGCCAAATTCTTAATTGAATCATAAGAAAAAAATCATGTGTGCCAATGTATTTGATTCAGTGATGTCAGGTACAACTGAGGGAGTGGTAAGACATAAGGGCCAACTCTACAGATTACTTGATTCATTTTTTTTTAAGATTTTATTTATTTATTTGACAGACAGAGATCACAAGTAGGCAGAGAGGCAGGCGGGGGGGGGGGGGGGGACAGGTTCCCCGCTGAGCAGAGATGCTGATGCGGATGCGGGGCTGGATCCTAGAACTCTGAGATCATGACCTGAGCTGGAGGCAGAGGCTTATCCCACTGAGCCACCCAGGCGCCACTTATTCATTGTTTTTATTGATCTAAATGCTGTTTGTCTTTTCCAAAGTATTCTCTATAATACTTTTTTGAGCAATTGCATCGACCCATTTGTGATTTGAGCATTTCCCCTGGTGTGACCTAATACAGTAATAACTACAAACGAGTATACAGATCCTCAAAATATGGAATAACTGTGCCTCATTAAGAAGTAGCTATACTTACCATGGGTATGGGGACATCTGTGATAAACCAGAAATTAGATTTTCATTTTAATGTTGTTGGCCTCTTGGAAGAAATACTTCACAAACTTAAAATTCTGTATTAGCCCAACAGTTTCTCCAGATGCCATAGTGCTTGCAGATATGATATCTTATGTCTAAAAAAATGTGATTCTTTCTTGGTTTTCTTGTTACCTTTGAAGAAGGCTCATTTTCAGTTTCTACATTTTTGTCTTACTTGGTAGGAGTTTATATAGAACCTCCTTAAAACCAGTTATTGGATAATACTTTAAAAAGCATACATGAAAAATCATACATCTTATCTGGGCCTATTATCTTCTCAAATGATCTAGCCTCTCATTTTAATCTTCAAGAGACATTTTTAGCCTTGTAGATACTTCCTGGTCCCCAAACCAACTCACAATCATATTTCTCAATTTCAAAGCAGAGTATCTAACTAAATACATGTATATATATGGAGATATATATTATCGTATTATAAATATTAACCAGCACACCATTTTCATAAAACTATTCTTTCTCATTAATCTTCTAACCTTTTTAGCTCAAGACAGACAGTATACAAATAGAACTTTTAACAAATTCAAGAACTTTTGTCGTATATTAGTTCTGATGTCAGAGATATTTTATAAGTATAGGGTGCGATTAACTTGTCTTATTCTTAATTTTAAAAAACAAATATGATTTTTGACTGAAGCGTGGGGAATAAAAATTCTCCTAACAACATTTTTTATATTCTTCTTATATGTTTATACAACAAATGGCAAAACACAATTATAAATACTTCTAGAATTATACTCACAGAAATGGACCTTCACTATCGTTTTCAGGATCTACTGGCATTGATTAAAAGAAGTTTGCATACGCAACTTATTCACATTACTTTATTTTTGTTATTGTTGTTGGTATTATTCAGTTCACAAAAAAAAAGTATTTCAAGTCATCATATCCTTGCATTTAACCAGCAAAAGAGTAATCTGGAAAGAAAACATTTACAAACTGGACACATACCCTGTTTATTTTCTCTGAAAATTGCACTCCATAAAGCAAGTCCATTTTTAAACCTTTCCCAATATTATACAAAAATATTCTTATGCAAGTAATAAATTTATCTTTAAACATCCAACTTTTTGAAATTTAAAGCAGTCACACCAAAAGTTATCATTGTTAATTTTTCATCTAAACATAGAACACTTTGTGCTTATACAAACTGCTGTTATCATGTGCTCATATACTCATTACATGGATCTGGCAAATATACTTTGCCATTATGCATTAAGTTATGTAAAAAAGTATAATCAGTGCAGAACTTGCCTATTTTTAAACAATGTTCTTTAACCGTCCTCATCTATATTTACTTATATATATAATTTCTTTTTGGAAAAAATTTAAGGCAAGTGCAATCAAAATTACAAAATCACTATCTCTATTGCTAACATATGCAGCATTCATATTTAGTGAGTGATCTCCTTCCCTCTTAAAATGAAAGTACAAAATGCTAAGTATGTTATACTTGCTACAGTCGGTTATGTGACTTTACCTATAAAGCCATAGTTAAAATCTTTAGAGATATCAGCATAAATGTATCCTTCTCTAATGCTACACAAGCGGAAATCTCTGCTACCCTTTCCTATAATATCTTATCGCATGTCCAGTTTTCTCATGAAAATACACAGCACGTTATCCAAATGCCCATTTTGAAGATGACTGTGAATACGAGTTCACCTCGTGGCGCAGAATACGGAAAGTGCAGTACTCAGAAACTTGTCACTTGTAAATTTACTTAATTCTATTGTGTTTCGATCTCACTTCAGTGATGGCATGGATTCTGGAAAGTAAGAGAAAACTAAAAAAAATGTTGATCTGTAACTGTATTTCTCAAGTTAGGCTTTGCTGAAGACATGTTATTTGCTAAGGACATAATTTAAATGGAATCTGAAAAAAAATAAGTTATTTCACAGCCCTGAAAAAATAAAATCGACTAAAAGATAGGAAACCCATGGTAATAACTTTGATGCTTTCACAGGCTTTTCTTATGGTAGTTGCTGAGTGCAATACCTCCCCCATTTTTTTATAAATAAATAATTCAGCACTACCACGTAATGGAAAAATAGGAAATGGAAACAATCACAGAATTTTTCTGCAAAAAAAGCAAGAATGAGCTGACTCTCTCCTTTAAGATAAAATGCGTGTCCTTCAAGAAAAGTTAGTTGAACAGAAACCGGGGTGTTTATATTTAGCCTGTGCAAAAATGATACTCTGAATAATTTCCTGATGGAGGGCATTATCTTGGGAACTCATAGAACGGTTTTTTTAATGTAGTGCCTATATTGATCAGGTTTGGTTAGTGTGTGTTTTTCATTAAAGTGTGCAGACATTATACATGCATTCACACATGTACATTAATTTAGCACACTAAATGCTTCATGTTTCCAAAGTTGACTGTTTTGAGCTGTTGTCCAGATTGCATTCTGAAAATAAAGCAAGCTCACTTGGTATACTGTCTCTTCCAGTTTTGCGTAGAAATTAAAAAAGGCTATGTTGCACTCAGTAGAATTCTACCACTGAATATTATTTTTTGGATGTTCTGGTTTTATAAAACCATAAATGGTATGAGGTCCCATAGTGGCTGTGGAAGTCACTAGGATATGGGTGGATAAAGTTAAAGGAGTTCTCTAGAAACTCTCTGATGTAGCTACTCCACAAGTAATGTATAAGAATATTTTCTCTTAACTAACAGGAGCTGTGTCCTTGACATATGCACTCAGGATCAGTGACACGATTAGTTCATAAGAATCAAACATCATCAGATAGGACATTCTTAAGAAACAGAAGCTACAAACGTCATCACTGGTTGTCAGTCCTGGTGTAACAAGGGACATAAACGTCAATATTAGCCCAGTGAGATAAATATATGTGGCTGAAAACACATTGTCAGTATGAATGGTTGTGGTGTGAAATTAAGGACCAACTGGTTTGTTATTGTCGTGTAGGTTGTCATTTTGCTGAAATAATGCAAGATGTTGTATTTAACTTATCATCTCACAAAGAATGAACTAAATTTATGGGCACTGCATGAATATAGTCTCGGACTTTTTACATTACTCAATAGAATAAGGTTCACCAAATAACATGATCATAAAAGTTTCCCAGGGTTCAATTGTTTTGGGGGTGAGCCAGTTAACGATGCTTTTAACAAAAGCTACGAGCGATTCTTATGCTAAAGAATGTTTGGAAAAGTCTTCATTAGAGTTCCTCTTTCAATGAACTCATTGTTAACACGAGGGAAAATAACTGTTAAGTCCAACTAATTTAACAAATTTGTTATCGATACCTTTATTTTCACAATCAGTATCTTTGGTATCCCTAATTTTTTTTTTTCTTCCTTAACAGAAACAGAAATGACAAGAGACATAAATTCTCTAAGAATTTTATTTTTTAATTAACACTTAACTATCTTTTAAATTAACACTTAAATATTAATTAGTCTACCTTTCTTCTCTGACGGGGCATTTTTAAAAAGTCATGTATTTCATGAAAAAGTTGGACTTAATTTTTACTAGTTCTTTTTCCTCCTCCTCCTTTTTAAGATATTCCCAAATGAGTATAATTTTCTATATATAGTTCAGTTTTTTTCCCTCAGGACATCTTCATTGAGTTCTGATGAACAAATTGGGAGAAATTGTTAAAAAAAAAAAGGGGGGGGGGAACCAGTTTATGGCGACATTCATCCGCTGCAGACTTTAATCTTGTATTCCAAAGAGTGACAGCAGTTGTAATGACAGAAATAACAAATCCTACACCTGTGTTTCTCAAAGGGTTGTCTGTAGGCCTTCACATTAGAATCACCTGGGAAGCTTGTTCAATAAAGAGATTCTGGGCCCCACTCCAGCACTATGAGACTTAAATCTGAATATCCATTTTTTAACAAGCTTTCCAGGCAATTCTTCCAAAGCGTTAAATTTGAGACCCAGGGGTTTGCCTCTTCTAGTTTTCACCTCTGATTTTTTTTAAAAAATAGAATCACCTGGAAAGTTTGTTAAAAATAAAACAAGATAAAACAAAAACAAAAACCCTAGTAACTGACAAGGGGGACAACCCCCCCTGACTGGTTTCATTTGAATCTCTGTGACTCTTTAAATTTTCCCAGGTGATTGTAATTGCACCCAAGTCTGAGAACTATGACAGCGGGCCCACTGGAAGAATGCTCTGAATGAAGGATTTCACCCTTCACCAGGCCTTTCTGTCACAGTTTCTAGCATACCAAAATAATAATTTCTATTCATACCTTATAACAATGTTTAGCAATCAATTTCACCTTTTACTTAGGAAAAGCATGCTGAGATCATTTACGAAAGGATTTTTATTCCTATGTCAGTTTTCCTTTCAAGTTCATAATTGTTTAAATGGTTCTTTATTGCCAAGGACAATTAAAGAACTGAGATATTTCATTACTTAATTTAAACCAGCTATAGACTGTCCTAATCTTACAGTTCGGATGGTCACTTTTGTAGGTTTTTCGCATATTCTTCTGCTATTTTGGGGGATGTTTCACCTTTTATTAGTTTTTTCCCCCCAGAAGTTAGATATTTGACTATCTTAGCAGTTTTTCCTAATCCAGTCATTCATGAAGCATCTTGATGACTTTTGCCATTTATCTTCTTTCCTACGTTATTAATTACCTATGTTTTTATTTAAATCACGTAGTTATATATCATTTTGCCATATAAACAGAACTAGAAATAGTACCCATAAAGTCAAGTTTGATTACTACATAAGTTTTTTCTTAAATCCTAACGTATGTTCAAATACTTAACTATTCCAATAAAAACCTTCCTCCGTGTACCATCGAAAACCAATTGACATCGCACTCTGATCAAAATTCCTAATTTCAGTAAACATTGGCTAAACTATTGGTCAGATTTAGATGTTCTCTATTCTTCAGAACTTCACCCCGCCCACATACCCAGACACACAACAGTATCACTGGGCATTAGACACGGATTGATCAAGGACTTAGTTTGAATTACTCTTATAGGTCATACATAAATGCTAAAAATCCCACAGCAGTCAGTGGGTCACGAAGACTTTAATTCTCTGAAATTTTGCCTCAGTCTCTGTTCCTATTTTTCCCATAAGTGTAGATCTGATATCAATTAGGAATCTTCTAGAAATAAGTTAAGATGTTTTATGGATATCAGTCTTTTAACCATTTGTTAATAGTATGGGTGAAACTGAAAATTCCTGAGAATTTAAATGTGTATGTGTAAGGTGCAAAAATAGTCCCAAATATTCTTCAACTATAGAGGTTTCTCCCCTGATACTTTTAATAATGGTCAGGTCCTAGGATTCACGATTTGAAATACAATATGGGAATTATACACTGAGTCATAATCCATATAACATTTTACTTCTTCAGTAGAAGTTATTTTTCACATTGAAAAACCCTACTGAGGTAGAAATGATTTTATGAAATTTTAAATATATTAATTACTTTAAAGTCCAACCTGAAATAACCTCACAGGGTTCTTATAAATATTACTTTCCGTTTTCGTAATGATTTATCTTGGCTTCATCTTTGATAAGTGTTTCTTAAAAGGCTGTCCTAAGATAGGAATTCTGCCTAAACAGCCCATTCATTCTAAGAGGCTTCTGGGTGTTCTCTTGTTAGGCTTGTGATGGAAAGATTTACCATCATTCCTCTCCCCCCAGATAAACAAATTTTAGGTTTACTTCTCTTTACCATAAAATGAAAAGTAAGGCCAAAAACATTTCTCTTTAGGAATGACTGTGCACTATAAGTAGGTGCAGACGAAGTAGAAAAATAAGATGATTAAAGATCTTGGTCACTTTAAAATATTACCTGAGGGGACTTTATTTTAAGGTCGTTATGTGAGTAGTACCTTAAAAAGAAAGGGATAAAATACCTGGCGAGCAAGAAGTAAAGAAGAGAAACAGCAAAGAAGACTCACGTGCTATAATTCCTTTCCTTTCTGTTTCTCCCAGAATGTTGTGAAATAGATGAAGGAATCATGCAGAATTTAACCTTGAAACAATCATTGATGTGATAATGACTTTTAAGTGATCAAGTTTGTGATTCAAACCTCTCCATAATCCAGGAGTGAAGAACAGAAGAGGGATTGGAAATGAGCTTGATTTTTTAGCAAAGGTTTTCTTTATGTTCAGCCAATTGACCATGGCCATTTCTTATATCCCTTCTTCATAATCATAATAGGAATTAAGTCTAAGAATTATATGCTTATAGAGACATAAACAGAGAGGGAAAGAAAAGTTTAACAACAGTTATCAAATTAACGAAGGTACTTACATCTGTTCCAACAACACATTATTTAATTTATTTTCATCTATAATCAGGTAGAAACCAGAAGAAACATTTGTAGCTTAATAAATAATTTAATTTCTTGAATTTCTATGTAACATATAAATTTATTTTTACAGGATATATAGAGAGCATACTCATAGAGAGCAACAGACTTATGAAACGACTATAAAACACAAATTATAATTCAAGTTTAAAATTTCTCATTTTTACACTTGTATTTGTCTATTTTCCTATTGCTAGTCAAAGCAAAACCAAATATATAATTGTAAGTATTCTAAGAAAAAAAAAGAGCGCCTCCATCACCTACGCGTGAGTTACATACATTCTAGATTGTACAAAATCAAAGAGGGTAGGCAAAACTAAAGGGAAACACTATGTAAAATGCACTTTTTACTGACTGTTGAACATATCTGAAAGTGTCTGAGTTTAAAATTTGACTTGAACACCAGCAGAGGAAAATGACTAAATTCATTTTCCTACTTGGGTTCCCTCAAACTCTGAAAATGAAAAAGTTTTTACAATTCAATAGCAGATTATATGAACATATCTCCACTACTTTGGTGGAAAGAACACACTAAAAATTCTAGTTACCAGGAGCATATGCTGCAAGGAATTTGGACAACTGTCCATGTATCCTAACATAAAGATGTCTTCATCCCAGGTGAGAATTAACCTAAAACACTCACATCTGATCTCCCCAAATTTAGTCTCTCATTGACTAGTAAGGATAGATCCAAATTACTTCGCCACATGTTCATGCACTATGTAATATGTCATTTTACATTAAATCTTTTTTTTTTAATGACCAGCATGCCCTTTGAAACTTAAGGTTATCTGGACTATGAAGATTGAAATTTATACAACATCAATATTACACATAAGAGTCTCAAGTTCATGTGCAGTTCTTCAATTTCTATTCATTTAGTAGTGGAGGGAACACAGTGTAATGATGTCAAGCGATTGCCTGTTTGTTAAGAAAGAGAATATTTTTCAGGCTCGTGGACCCTGGGGGATGCATCAATGACGCTAGTGAATGGTGGAAAAACAACAGTGCCCTAGTTTACTAAATTTAATGAAATGGGAGTTTGTCCGTGGACTCAGAGACTACTCAGAGGAATAGTTAGTTACTAGAGGGCAGGAGGAAAATTTTCTTTTTATGTATCTTGCATGTTTGTAATAGAGACATATTTTGTATTCTGAGCCTGGAAGAAAGAAAGGATACCTGATGGAGGATGAGAACCTTCTTCTTAGTCTGGGCATTCTCTATGGATGTGACCGAAGTTGGATGATGAAAAGACACATGAGATTAGGACAAGGATGCACTCATCATCGTCATCAACCTTCTTTTTACTTGAACTCAGTCAGGACTTACAGCTCCTTGTGACAGTATCTTAATTATTAACATAGCACAAACTTTCACCTTGCTGCCATCATGAGTAAAAAATAAAACTAAATAGCCACCATCTCACTTCGGTCGATTTCTTAAAATTCTTCATATTGCTCCAAAGTCATATCATAAATCCTGAAACTGGCAAAAACACAATGGCCGAAAATCAAGCATACGATAACAAATCCTAAATCTTGACACAAAAAAATGAAGTCTCTCTGGAAAAACATGTCAAGTGGTTGTTTCTTTTACTCCTGTACTGGACTATTTCTTTAGTTTTGTGGTGGGAAGCATGATTAAACCCAAATCATAAAGAAATTTCATGAAATGAGGCGTCATGCCAAGTCAGACTTCACACTCTTCCAAAACTATCTTTTGAGTCAACTATGAAATGAGTGAACTAGCAGAGTAATAAGACTTGATTCCCATTTCTCTGGGCCTCAATGACTTGCCATCATACCAAATTTTCCCTCACTATAATCCAAGTCTCCCACAAAGTCTGGTCACGTCGGAAGAGGAATTGCCTCTGCTTGTTAAAAGACGATAATCATTCCCTGAATTTTCATGACTCTCGGGTAAGGAATCATAGGCTTAACAATGCTGACAAGATATGCGCTTTATGTAACTGTCAGCTTTTGAGAATATGACCTAAATCCAAACATCAATAGCTTTTCAGGTGATGGATGTCTTTGAGACTCACATCCAGGAAAATACAGTTTGGCACACATTCACAATTTGGTCTGGAATTTCAAGGACTTCATTATTTCCTTCAGTCCTTTTCATAGACTCAAAGTGACCTTGAACCCAAGTTCCATTGTTCAGGATAATCAAAAATTGACTGTTAACGGCTTTCTTTGCTCAGAATAGTCAAGCAGGAAGGGTTCAGGAGAAGGCAAGGATTAGCTCTGCTTCCACCGACAAGCTCCTCCTCTTAGGGAAGTCAGTTGCAATATATCAGCTCTTAGTAATAACTGTGTATATTGTGAAAGAATGTGTTCAGTGATGGGGAATATGTGCCCGTAGGTAGGATTTCTGACACATTTAGTAATATTCCACCACTGTTGATCAACTACGACAATGATGGGAATAATGACCAAGCACATTCAGATCAGAGACAGTAAGGGATTTTCCTCTTCTGTGCCTGTGCATTCTCTTATTCCTTTCATTCGTGTCACTTTGGACACTAACAGTCTCCTTTTGAATCTCACTAAGCTTTCTTCTGAGATCAATGACACACTTAAGCTAAATAGAGAAGAGAAAGAAATGAAGCACAAGATAAAAAAAATCTTCTTGGAAAAAGGAGAATTAGGGTATCATTCCAGTACCAGAGCATAATTTACAAATGTATGAATTCATGTTTTCCTAGAAATGGTGATCTTAATTTACATAAATGGTATCTGTCAAAGTTAATGACTATTCTAGGATAAACAAAACTCACTTGGAGTTCAGGGGTTGGCTCTGAGTTAATATTTGCTCTTGTTACAAAATGCTAAGTAGTAATGAAATAAGGAAGAAGCCAGTGTCTAGATAATTAAGATTAAGCCGATAGGGTTCAAATACACAGATTATGAAGAAAGTAATAAACACAGAAGGGTTGAAGGCTTGAACAATCAGGTGTTCAGCTATGGAAATATAGCAGTTTCAGGTCTCTTAACTCATTGTGTTTGAGATTTATTTCACAGAATTGATCTAAACTTAAATCAGCTGGCTGCCTGAGATACAAATATCTTCTCCGCTCATAGGAAACCTAAGCAGTGAATTACAAATTAAGTAGTTAAGGATTTGAGCACCAGTATACAGGATAGGACGCTCGTAGGCAGCAAGGAGTGGTTACGTTAAAGAACCAGATGGACTTTGAATCCATAACACGTCACTGGGAGCCCGAGCAGTGAATTATAAACAACAGACAATACCAAACATCGCATGTGTCCAAGTCCAGAAGCCCATTCTCTCCCTCAGCCTGGCTAACACAGTCCCATTTCCAACTGTGTTTCTACAGCTACAATAGTCTCATCCCCCACCGCCCCCACCGAAAAAAGAGAAGGATGAAACCTAAGCACTAGGGAAAATACATTTTTTCTTTTTTTTATTGTGAGTTCTAACATAACTTTTATTAAACATAGAGCACGTGAACACATGACAGTTGCCTTCATTTGTTCTCACATGGAGCTGATAGAGGAATGCTTGGGAGGAATGTTTCTAAAGCCATAGAGAGCTTCTTCTCCATTTATTTTCCTTTTTAAAAAATATGACAAAGCATTAGAGGAAAAAAAAGTTCCTTAAGTTGTGAGAATATCAAATATTACCCATCAATCCCTGAATCATGCTATTCAAAGTGCTTAAATCTACACTAAAAATAGAACAAAAAATGTACTCCCAATGCAGCTAAATTAACACCTATGGATGCCTAAACTATGACTGTGGTCTGATTACTTCCTCTACACACTTCCATCGTGCACTTAAAAAAAAATAAATTAAACCAAACCAAACCAAACCAAACCAAAGAAATAAACCAGGCCATTGCCATGTTTACAGTTTTCTGAGCACTGGGGGAGTCTGGAATCTCGTCCAGTGAGGTTCGCTGCCACCAGTCCCTGACAGGTGTCCATAGTACAAAGTAAACAACGGCCTTCTTGGATTCTGAAAATAACCCAATGTGCAAAGCTGACAAAGTTTATGTGTCCTTGCAGCTTCAGTTCTGGTTTCTGAAAATGTGACACAGGTCCTGGGGGAGCATGGGAATAAAGAACAGATTGTAGAGAAGGACCCCGGGTGACTTGTCAGGGAAATAAACATTTTTTAAGCAAATAAAAATCACTGCACATCCCAAGGCTCCTTTACCTTGTCACACAAATACTGAGACCTTCGCATTGTTGCAAAGTTCTTATGCTCATCTCGGTACATTTGCAGTTCAATCTTACCCTCCCAAATGAACTCTTTTTGAAGTTTACACTTTTTGCGCGTGTTTGGCCAACTCACACGTTTAGTATTGTGACCCAAACTGTAGAATTGTTTTCTCATTATATGGTGGTAGGAATAAACCGAACATACAATAGTCACGACACGAGCCCACAGGCGAGGACTGGCATGGAAGTTCCTACGAGGAATCACTACAGGAATGTATAAGTTCTATATCAGTGTTTTCATCACATTGATTTCTTTTTAACTAAAAGCTACATAGGTAATATTTCCCTTTAACAATTCCACCCTCTGCAAGTTCCTTGATGACTGATTTTGCATCGTCTTCAACATGAATATGTATTAGCTGCTTATGCCATTGATTTCAAACATAAAGCTAAATGGTAAGGGTTGAATTTCCTGGGAGCATCAGCTTTCTGTTTCTGAAAGATAGAATTACACAGTTAAAATAAAACGAATTATTTATACAGTAAAATTATTTTAAACACTTTCTCATCTAATTTAAAAACTATTTTGTGTAAATAATGTTTATTTTGAAAATAGTGATTTCTGTTGGTACTCATATGATTGACCTCCTGAGTTCTTATATAAACACTTTGATATTACTAAGTGTTGCTTATGTTCACAAACTGAAACCAAACACTTGATTCTGAATGTAGTTGAAAATTAAATACAGTGAATTAACATTTAAATACAAGGGGATCCCATAGTAAGTTTCACAGATTTGTTCTGACTCTTTAGAAAATAACATTTCGTATAATACAAGGTGACAAAACATATTTGATGACACATCCTGTCCTTCCCTTTGGTTTGGAAGCCTTCAATGTAAATTTCATTTAGACTTGTGTTGATTCACCCTTTTGAGTTAACCTGCCTGGCATTTGCACATAATCTCATTTGCAGAAAAATTATAGAGGGAAAAGAGGAAGTAGAATATTAAACAAAAACAGCCACAAACACATTCATGCCTTTCCAGGAAGTGATCAAATATAGGGCTTGATTTTTTTTGTGGTTTTTTTTTTTGTGTTTTTTTGTGTTTTTTTTTTTGTTGTTTTTTGTTTCTTTTGTTTTGTTGTGTGTGTGTTTTATATATATATATATATATATATTTATATAAGGGTACATCAACTCATTTAAAAAACAGAAACAACACTCTCTCCCCCATTTTCAGGCCCTCGATCTTCTCTTCTTAGCACACTATAGTGGTCACTGTCAAGTGACTAGCACACTTCTGGGTCTGGAGTGTATTCTGACGAGCAGTGAATTAAATGTTAAGACAGTTAGACCCACCCCCACCCCTGCTCAGAGTTTACACATCATGCCGCCATTAGAAGGGTAGAGGTGGGGAATGAGGTGGGACAAGGAAGAGATTCAGGGCTCTGATTGACGGGGCCCTCCTACGAACCAGTGTTCTTCTCATCTTTTTTTTTTCCTCCCAAATGGCAATGCTGGCATTCGTCGCACTGCTCTCTGAAGGCCCACGTGGCCCTGCTGATCCTAGGCAGAACCCAAGAGAGGATCCGGTGCTCCTTGTCCCATCGGATAGATTTGTCCAAGCACCCCAAGGAAATGTTAAAAGCAAAACAAGATCAAGAAAAGAAAATAAAACCCATTCTAAAACTGAACTAATGAAGCAAAAAAGGGTTTTCTATCTATACATAAGTCTCTTCTTTAAAAAAAGGTAAATTTACAAATTCCAATGACATATAAAACAAAGTCAAAAAATGTAATGGTAAGAGACATGGTAAAACAGGAAGACACTGATGCTACAAAGAAATTGCCAAAAACATATGTACAAGACCCTGTTTTTCCTCGTGTTCTAGAGATTGTAATGCATGTTTTTAACAGCAGCAGTCGAGGATTTAGTTCCAGGCACTGGGCTGCACACTCCGCTCAAGCTCCCAGGGACGGGATGTCCCTTGCTTTTCTGTCACCAAATCACACTGGATATACTGGTCTCCCTTGGCAACAGCGGCAGGATGGCACTGTTTGTGTGGGCCTCGTCTGGATTCTGCTCCCTGCTCGATTTTGTCTGTGGCCGCTGCCCGTTGATGAGTGTCATAGGGATGTTACAATAGGTATGCTGATTTCCTATGGAGGTAAGAGGCAGGGTGCCGGTAGGAGGTACGTCGTACTCATAGCTTCGGTAGTAGTGTTTCTGACGCATTTGTGAATGGTACGTGTTGTGAAAGGTGGAACGGAGGTCTGGATGGGCAGTGGCTAGAGCTGTGGAGGTGGCCGCGGCCATGGAGATGGCCGAGACAGTCTGCAGCTCCCCAAAAGGCCCCTGCTCACTAACATCTAAAGCCTGCTCGTGCGTAATGGGTTCTATCCTCTTAAAAGGCATTTCATACTGTAAACGTTTCCAGAACTTAGAGTTCAACTTGTTGCATTTTGGTCCATGCCATTTAATAACCGTCAGGAGCTTGATGGTGTGCTTGAGGGCTTCCACCTCCTGGTAGTTCATAATGCCTCGGAGTTCGCTGCATTCAATGAGTATCACTTTAATTTCTCCAGTGACGAGCATGTTTCGAAGTCTGGTCTCCAGTTCAAAGATGCTCCAGCCCCTTCTGACTACATAATTTGGGGTCATGACAATAATCAGCCTCTTGCTTTGATCTACACACCTTGCCACATCTTCAATGTATGCTATAAAAGAGAAGAGAGCTTATCAGAATGACGGGATCAAACATCTGCTCCAGAAAGCCCCAGCAGCTTCTCTTCCACACATTACGTGAGAATTGTTGCTTGCTAGGTCATACCTCAGAAGATGAAAACAGCCAATGACCGCACCAAATAGAATACGGGCTTTGCTTTCCTCAGCGTTAGAAATACTTTTCCTAGGTACAAATCTCCCATGTGTTTTTTCAAACGTCAAGACTCATAAAAGGAGGTGCTTTACAGAAGAGTGGAACTAGCTTCTCAGGGGCATCAGAAATTAAGTTTCATATGAACATATAATGACATTTCTTTCTTGAGACACTGATACTATTTTTGATGTAGAGAACCACAAGTTAAAATTCTGCCTAAAAAGAATGATGACACACAGACAGACAAAAAGAGTATGCACACCTTCAAATGAAAACATTAACTTACTTCCAGTTGGGATTAAATCTCTATCTGGTATGAACAACTTATATCCATAATGTTTTTCAAGCATGTCAGGTAGGATTTCGAGAGCAAAGCGTTCTTCTTCCCCAGTCTCTTGATTCCACTGGTCAGGGTCCACTTTGGTGTATGATAAGTATGCATCATAATCTTTATTGTCTGTCAAAAAGATTACAGAGTAAAGTTGAAGTCACTGCTCGCCAAAGAAAACATTAGGACATGAAAACATTCAACTCTTTTAAAAAAACATTTCTAAATGCCCTACTTTGGGGAGACCAAAGAAAGGAGCTTCTACTACTTTTCAATAAGAATTCAATGATGTCAAATATTCTAGAATTCATTTGGAGGTATTTTTATTTGTTGTTGTAAAGACAGTAGTAAGAAAATGAACAAAAAGAGCAATGGAATGTTAACTTTTAACATTTTTGATGTATAGGTCATAGAGAATCTTGACTGCTTATAAAAGGCAGTTGGTTCGATAGTATGCTCTTACTCTAAGTAACTGTACATTCAACTAATCCTGTCCTTGGCCATTTAACTTTGTTGAAAAGAAAAAAGAAAGTGCACCTGGCTTGACCACAGAGGAATGGTATTTTGATTGTGGGCACTGTACTGATTTTTTAAATTTCTTTTTTATTGTGTTATGTTAGTCACCATAAAATACATCATTAGTTTTTGATGCAGTGTTCCAAGATTCACTGTTTATGTACAATAGCCAGTGCTCCATGCAATACGTGCCCTCCTTAATACCCATCACCAGACTCTGCTGGGGAGAAAATAAAATCAAGCGTGGAATAATTAGTTATCTACTGGGAACCAGTTCTTGGATTTGGGGACTTAGAATATTATTCCACTGAATTATTTTAGAAAACCGTATTGTTTTGTTGATCTTCATTTATCTCACATGTAAAATACTGCCAGTATTTTTTATTATGTTTATCAGTTTGACCATGAGAATAAAACATTACAAAATAAATGAATGAAACTTTGTTCTAAAATCTGTTTCTGGGGCGCCTGGGTGGCTCAGTGGGTTAAAGCCTCTGCCTTCGGCTCGGGTCATGATCCCAGGGTCCTGGGATGGAGCCCCATGTAAGGCTCTCTGCTCGGCAGGGAACCTGCTTCCTCCTCTCTCTCTGCCTGCCTTTCTGTGTACTAGTGATCTCTGTCTGTCAAATAAATAAATAAAGTCTTTAAAAAAGTAAAATAAAATCTATTTCTTTCCTTCTTCTTTCCCCTTTTTACATGGAAACTCTTCAAATATTTGATGACTGCTGTCATGCATTATCTTGACCTTAATTTTTTTTAACATTAAGCATCCCAAATTTCCTATTTGTGTTTCTCATTAAAACAAGTCATGTATCTTCTGGATAGTCTCTCATTCATCCATTGCCTTTACGGAATGAGATATCAGGATTCATAATTCACCTCAAATCTAAATGCTACCAATATACAGAGTTTACCAAATATCAATCCTTCACCCTCTTTTGTACTTCCCGGATGATTGTCGGTGTATTACTGAATTATCAGATCAAGTTGAATTGAAACATCCCTAAATTTCAGAACAAAATGAGCTTTGTATTTGGCACAGAACATTTAAAACTTTGGAGTTATTAAAACATCAGAAATAGAGGGATGTCCTTAATTGTTGCTCTGGGTGGCTTTGGGGAACTCCCTTTGACCTGGGGACACTAGAGTTCACTATCAGAGATCCATATAGGTGTGTTCATTTTAGTAGTCTGATAGTCCCCAGTCTTCTACAAGTTATTCTACAGTTAAAACTTGTTAGGGCAAACTCAGAAAACTGTTAACTCTATCTGAAGTTAACATAGGTATACAATAAACTAACAACTAAAAAAAAGAAAACAAAAAAAGAATTCAAATTCAGATCTAAAAAAAAAAAAAAGAAAAACTAACAACTCTGTTATAGGCTGTCTGAAAGAAAACCTTTAGGTATAGTAGATTTTTTTTTTAAGATTTTATTTATTTATCTGACCGACAGAGATCACAAACAGGCAGAGAGGCAAGTGGGGGATGCAGGGGCGGCAGGGGGGGGGGGAGCAGGCTCCCCGCTGAGCAGGAAGCCCGACTGGTGGTGGGGGGGCTCGATTCCAGGACCCTGAGATCATGACCTGAGCCGAAGGCAGAGGCTTTAAAACCCACTGAGCCACCCAGGCGCCCCAGTAGATTTTTTTTTAAACAGGTTTCAGATTAAAAAAAAAAAAAAAAAAAGGTATAGAAAAATAGGAATCATCCCAAACATGCCATACTCTGATATTTGCTATATTCCTTATTCTTTAACCAGGAAATAGCTTTTTATAAATAAAAAGCTATTTTATAAAAAAAATATTTTATTTTATTTTATAAATAAAATTCGATTTTCACCAAAAACGATAATTGCATTTGCTACAGCAGGTCATGCAAATATGCCAGCAGTCAACAGTGGTACAATTTTGTTGATGTAAACACTTTAGTTGAATAAGAAATCATAGAAAATAGTACATAATAAAGCTAGGATGTAAGACCAGTTAATATTTAATTAAAGTGTCCATTCGTTAGATATTCCCACATGCCATATCTGAGATATAAGACTTCCTTTACAATATCCGTCAGTAGCTACCAGTCTAGTAGGAGATGTAGACAAGTCAACAGTTTATTTCTAGGGGACAAACATGTTGCTAAGACTGTTATAGGGGTCATGGACCAAAGGGAGGACTCCTTAAAACGGAGTGGATTGTAGAATGATTTCATGCATATACTATTTTCTTTCTTGGAAGTTGTTTTCTCCCTGTTTGCTACACAGTACTATAACATGTTGAAGTTTGCCCAGATCTGGGAAGTGTAATAGCCAGATCCTCATTCTTAGACCTTTGTCTTCTCTAAGCTTAAAATATTTGAAAAGCAGATCAATATGAACACCAATAAGAACAGAGCACATATGACTCAGAAGAGATGCAAACAACTGACCTACTAATACTGGTAAGTTTCAGCCTGATATCACCATTGCTTACATGACACTGTCTGTTCCTCTGCCTCTTCCGTGGAGGTCTCTCTTCCAACTCAAATGCTTTATTTCTCAAGATATTTTCTGTGCCTGCTTCACTTTTCTCTCAGCCCACTTTCCCTTAAAAATCTCCTCTTCTCCCATGACATTAATAATCACTTCTACGTAGCTAACCCCCTGATTTAGATGTGCAGTCCTGTCTTCCTTCTCATGAACTACCACCCATATCCCTCTTTTACCTGTAACCTGGGCCCCTTAATTTGGATGCTCAGTGTGCACCTCATATTCAACATTCTCACAACATAACAAGCTTTCCATCCCAAGCTCTGTTCTTCACCTTTTATTCCACTTTAATAGCATTATAATCTCACTTCTTTAGTCTCCAAATGTCAAATATATGTTCCACTTATCCTTTTTAATTACTGATAATCTCATAGGCATTCACTGGTAAAAGTCCTTTGGATTCTACTTCCATCCTGGGTCAGGCCCTACTCCTTTCTTAGCTGTTATATAAGTCTGTTTTAGTAGGTCTTCCTCTCTGTTTCTTTCCACTTCTGGCCCATTCCACATGGAGCTGTAAAATTTATCTTTCCAAATATCACCACTGATTATATTTATGGTATCCTGGAAAATAATAATGTTTACTCATTGTCAAAAAGCCAGCAGGTAGATCTGTTTCATTGATTTCTTTTGATTTTGAGTCTGCTATCTTTGACTTGGACATAATCTCTTTTCCCATGTATGGTATTATTGTGCTCACATCTTATCTTTTTTATTTGACCACAATATCCTTGACTCAGATATCTCACCAGAGCTTGTAGATGATCAGATTTGTTGATTAAATAAATGGATAATCTTTCATTTGCATATCACACGACTTGTGTTTTACAGCCAGTGTGGGGATTTTCTCAAGACCTGGGATTATTTTCTAGGAGAAATGTCTTTGGAGATATACACTTCATGCTGCCTGGACTCCTCAAGGAATTACTAGAAGCTATGGGGTCAGTATTTATCACGTTTCCTTTGGAAGAGTCTTGAACTATAGTTTCTCACTATGAGTCAAGGGAAGACCTTACAGACCTTATAAACTCCTTTGAAAAAGTGGTTTCAGACTTGAGCATGAATGACAACAATTTGGAGGGATTGCTGAAATATAGATTGCTGGGCCCTACCTCCATAGTGTTCCATTCAATAGTTCTAGAGTAAGTTTTTGAATTTGCATTTTTAAAAGATTTGTTTCTTAGAGAGAGAGAGAGAGAGAGAGAGTGTGTGTGTGTGTGTGTGTGTGTGTGTATGTATGTACCCAAGCAGGAGAGGCAGAGGGAGGGGGAGAGAGATTCTTAAGCAGACTCTGAGCTGAGCACGGAGCTCTACCTAGGTTTAATCTCATGACCCCAAGATCATGACCTGAGACGAAATCCAGAGTCAGACACTTAACCAACTGCACACCTATGACCTCCAACAATTTGCATCTATAACAAGGTCTCAGGTAAAGCTACTGCTGGTTCAGGGACTACACTTCGAGAAACTCTGCTCTAGGATAGGGTATAGGCATCCCGAGGGCTCAAGGGCATGAAAGAACTGCCTGCAGCTGCTGGTTAATTGGCCAGAGAATGACAAAACTAATCACTGCAGTGTCAGATCCATGATAAGTGGTGCTGATACTTACAGGGGATATACTCTAAACAATCCACACTTTCACCAAAAAGGAAGTAGATTCTTGCCTAGAGTAATGTATACATTAACTATATTAAGCTTAAATGAACCTCAGGAATTAGTGCTAAGGCCTCAGTCAGTTTTTATATCATCTGGACAAATTTATAGAAGTAGTTAAGCTGATATCTCTTCGATAAAAAGAAGTTGCTCACATGCAGATTATCTTGGTAGTAAATGTGGCTCAAAAGCCCCTTGTGAGCATCTGCGGCAGCAGCCTCAAATCAATGGAACACTTGATTGATATCTAATTCCTCTCTTTCCCCAGGGTCTCTGTCAGAGCAGTAATGGGCTAGGCATTTATTTACTACCAGAAGGAAACTCCTGATTTAAAAGCTATCAGACTGCAAACATCATGCCAGATACCATACTAAATTCAGCAATGTTCTCTGACTCAAAGATCATATATCCAAACTTTCTTCTATTTTCTCAATTCTCAGATAAATATGGATCTTGGGTAACATCTCTTTAATTTTGTTTAATATCTGTAAGTACTTATATTGGTTTAATATTTATAAGAACATATATTGACTTAATATCTTAATGTCTGAGTTTTATATGACTGGAGAAACTCTGAAAATTGACATTTTTATAACCATAGAAAAAACAGAACTATGCTAAGGTTTTTAAAGAATAAGTCTGTGATCTTTTCAGTTCAACTTAAGTTTATAAACAGCTTAAAGGTGGTTAATCATAACAGGGTAGTACAAGAGTATATTTATTTTTTTTGTACTTTTTAAAAAGATTTTATTTATTTATTTATTTGAGAAAGAGAGGGATCACAAGTAGGCAGAGAGGCAGGCAGAGAGAGGGGAGAAGCAGGCTTCCCGCTGAGCAGAGAGCCAGATGCAGGGCTCCATCCCAGGACTCTGAGATCATGACCTGAGCCAAAGGCAGAGGTGTAGCCCACCGAGCCACCCAGGCACCCCAAGAGTATATTTCTTATTCTAAACTTTATTCTCTAAATTTTATTTTCTGTACTTTAAACCCTCAACTATAATTCTGTTCACTGAAGAGATAGAAAACAGCTGGTGTACATGCTCTTTGCAATAGTTTGCACAAATTCGAACATAGCCATTGGTTTACTCTTCCCATGACTTTCAAGTGATTCTGATTGCAATATTCAACAAAAAATGACAAATGGGAATGATGTCAGCAAAATGGCCAAAAATAAGACATCTGTGTCTAAATCCCTTCTGCCATGGTCCAGAGCAAGTCCTGCCCACCCAGGGTCCCACACAGTGACCAGACAGACGCTTTCCCAGGGACCTGGTTGGAGCCATATCTATCCACATACCTGGTGAAAGCCCACTGACTAAAGACCCAACTGTGGACCCTGAAATGTACAATTATACAGGCACTATCCTACTGAGCAAGGTACTAGAGGTAGGTCAATAGACCCAGGTACCAGAGGAGATCCTTGCCCATATGAGCCCCTGGTAACAAGCCTGCCAAACATGGACCTCACTACAGACCCAGAAATAGCTGCACAACTGGCTCAAACCCAGAATGACTGCAACTCTGTACGTAATCCCATTGGGAACAGACAGAAGGATTTTACCTGCTGAAATCGTTCTATGAAGACTACAAGAGGTGTTTGTTCCTTCAAATGTACAGACATCAGTGCAAAGGTACACAGATCACGAAGAATCAGGCAAACATTATAATACCAAAGGAAACTAATGAAGTTCCAGTAACCAACCCCAAAGAAATGGAGATCTACAGTTTGTTTGACAGAGAACTCAAAATAATCATCTTAAACAAACCATAGAAACTCAACTATAGAAATCTTGCAGGCCAGGAGGGAATGGGATAAAACATTCACAGTGATGAAAAAAAAAATGTCAACCAAGAATATAAGAATACTATACTCAGAAAAGAAGTCCTTCAAAATTAAGAAGAAATTAACTCATTCCTAGACAAACAATAGCTAAGGGAGTTTATCACCACTAGATCTGCCTTACAAGAAATGCTAAAGCAGAAAAAAAGAAAAAAAAAGATGTTAAAGGAAAATTTTCAAGTTGAAATGAAAGGGCATTAAATAAAAACATGAAAACATAAAAATATAAAACTCAATGGTAAAGATAAATATATCATCAAATTCAGAATACCCTAATACTTCTATCTCTAGTATAAAAGTCCACAAAAATAGTATTAAAAATAACTACAATTATTTGTGTTAGTTCTGTGATAATTACTATTGGTATTTTTTTAAAAAAAGGTTTTATTTATTTATTTGACAGACAGAGATCACAAATAGGCGGAGAGGCAGGCAGAGAAAGAGCGAGGCGGAAGCAGGCTCCCTGATGAACAGAGAGCACAAGGCAGGGCTTGATGTGGGCTGGATGTGGGGCTCGATCCCAGGATCCTGGGATCGTGACCTGAACCAAAAGCAGAGGATTTAACCCACTGAGCCACCCATGCACCCCTAACTATTGGTATTTTGTGGAGATTACATTAATTCTATAGATTGCATTGGGTAATGTGGACATTTTATCAATATTTGTTCTTTCAGCCCATGAGCATAGAAGGTCTTTCTATTTGTTTGTGTTGTTTTTAACTTCTTTCATCAATCTTTTATTGTTTTCAGAGTACAAGTCTTTCACCTCCTTGGTTAAGTTTATTCCTAGGTATTTTAATATTTTTGATGTAGTAGTAAGTGGGACTGCTTTCTTAATTTCTCTTTCTGGGACGCCTGGGTGGCTCAGTTGGTTAGGCAGCTGCCTTCGGCTCAGGTCATGATCCCAGCGTCCTGGGATCGAGTCCCATATCGGGCTCCTTGCTCCGCAGGGAGCCTGCTTCTCCGTCTGACTCTGCCTTCCACTCTGTCTGCCTGTGCTCGCCCTCGCTCGCTCTCTCTGACAAATAAATAAAATCTTAAAAAAAAAAAATTTATCTTTCTGTTGCTTCATTACTGGTGTATAGAAATGCAATAGAAAAATTATCTTAAAACTCGAATGGAACCACAAAATGCTGCCAAATAGCCAAAAGAATCTTGAAAAAGAAACAGAAGCTGAAGGTATTACAATTCCAGATATTAAGTTACACTACAAAGCTGTAGTAATTAAAACACTATGGTACTTACACAAAAATAGACACATAGATCAATGAACAGGATAAAAAGCCTAGAAACAATCCCATTATATGATCAATCAATCTTTGACAAAAGAGGCAAGAATGTGCAATGGGAAAAAGACAATCTTTTCAACAAATGGTGCTAGAAAAACTGGACAGCTACATGCAAAAGAATGAAACTGGATAACTTTCTTACACCATACACAATAATAAATTCAAAATGGATTAAAGAGCTAAATGTGAGATCTGAAACCATAAAAATCCTGGTTAGAGAGAACATGCAAGAATTTGACTGATTAAGCTGTAGCAACATTCTTCTACATAGGTCTCCTGAGGCAAGGGAAATAAAAGCAAAAATACACTATTGGGTCATTAAAATAAATGGCTTCTTCACAGAAGAGAAAACAATCAATAAAATGAAAAGACCACCTATAACCTATTGATTGAAAACAAGCAATAAAACTAAAAGACAAACTATAGTGAGTGCAAGAAGATATTTACAAATGACATATCTAATAGAGGGTTGGTATACAAAATACATAAAGAACTTATACAGCTCAACACCCACCAAAACAAATAATCCAATTAAAATATGAGCAGAAGACGTGAACAGACATTTCCCTGAAGAAGACACACTTATGGCCATCAGCATATGACAAGATGTACAACATCACTCATCAACAAGAAAATGCAAATCAACAACATGATGAGATATCACCTCACACCTATCAGAATGGCTAAAATCAACAACACAAGAAACAACAAGTGTCGGGGAAGAAGTGGAGAAGAAGGAACCCTTGTGCACTGTTGGTGGGAATGTGGAATTGTGCAGCCATTGTGGAAAACAGTATGGAGGTTACTAAAAAATGTATAGATAGAACTACCCTATGATCCAGTAATTACACTACTGTGTATTTACCCAAAGAACCCAGAAACACTAATTTGAAAGGATATATGCACCTCTACATTTACTGCAGCATTATTTACAATAAGGAAATTATGGAAGCAGCTCAAGTGTCCATCGATAGATGAACAGATAAAGAAAACATGTATGTATATATAATGGACTATCCTTTAGCCATAAAAAAAGAATGAAATCTTGTCATTTGCAACACATGGATGGAGCTAGAGAATATAATGTTAAGTGAAATAAGTCAGAGAAAGACAAATACTCTCATATTTTGTTAAGAAACAAAACAAATGAACAAAGGGAAAAGAAAAGAGAGAGAAGAGAGACAAACCAAGAAATAGGCTCTTAACTATAGAGAACAAGTTGATGGTTACCAGAGGGATGGTGAGTGGGGGAATGGGTGAACTAGATGATAGGGATTAAAGAATACACTTATGATGAGCACTGAGTGACGTATAGAATTTTTGAACCAGGATACTGTATACCTGAAACTAATATAACACTGTATGTTAACTACACTGGAATAAATTAAAATTAAAAATAATAACTACAGCTACAATAATATCTTAATGGATACACAATATAAAAAGATGTAAATTATGACAATTGCATAAATTGTGGGAAGAGGGAAGTAAAACTATAGAATTCTTTATGCAATTGAAGGTAAGTTTCATCAACTTAATATAGTCTTTTATATCTATTAGATGTTTCATGTAAACCTCATGGTATCCACAAAGAAGAAACCTATAATAAACACACAGAGGTTAAAGAGAAGGATATTAAAGTATACAAGTCAAAAAAAAATCACAAAGGAGGACAAGAAGAGAGGAAGAAGGGGAAAAAGGGAAAAAAAAGCAAAAAAAAACAACAACAAACAGAAAATAACAAACGAAGTGACAATAGTACATACGTACCTATCAATAATCACTTTTCTTTTGTAAGATTTTGTTTATTTATTTGACAGGGAGAGACACAGTGAGAGAGGAAACACAAGCAGGACGAGTGAGAGAGGGAGAAGCGGGGCTTCCCAGGGGAGCCGCATGGGGGCTCGATCCCACAACAATGGGATTATGACCTGAGCAGAAGGCAGACACTTAATGACTGAGCCACCCAGGTGCCTCCTCAATAAGCTCTTCAAACGCAAATGAACTAAATTTTCCAAACAACAAAGAGTGGCTGATGAGATCAAAAACTAAGATTCAACAATATGCTGCTTACAAGAGATTCACTTTATCTTTAAAGACACACATAGGCTGAAAGTGAAAGAATGGAAAAAGATATTCCTGCAGGTGGCAACTTAAAGAAAATAGGAGTGGCTATATTTATATCACATACAATAGATTTGCAGTGAAAATTGGTCACAAGGGACAAAGAAGCTCTCTCTATATTATTCATGATAAAGGGGTCAATTCATCAAGTGGATATAACAACTGTAAATAGATGTGCTCCCAATACAGGAGTACCTAAATGTGCAAATATTAACAGAACTGAGGGGAAAATAGAGAAAAATATAATGATATTAGCATGTTACAATACTAGATTTACTACACTAATAGATACTAGATCCACTTTCAATACTAGATAGATCATTGAGATAAAAAAAATTGAAAAGGAAGAGTAGATTTAAAGAATATTACCTTACACCAGTTAGAATGGCAAATATTAACAAGGCAAGAAACAACAAATGTTGGAGAGGATGTGGAGAAAGGGGAACCCTCTTACACTGTTAGTAGGAATGCAAGTTGGTGCAGCCACTTTGGAAAACAGTGTGGAGGTTCTTCAAAAAATTAAAAACAGAGGTACCCTATGACCCAGTAATTGCACTACTGGGTACTCATGACAAAGATAGAGACATAGTGAAAGGAAGGGCCATATGCACCCCAATGTAGAAAGGATGACAATCCAACTTTTGCATTAACATGGATGGGACTGGAGGAGATTATGCTGAGTGAAATAAGTCAAGCAGAGAAAGTCAATTATATGGTTTCACTTACTTGTGGAACATAAGGAATAGCATAGAGGACATTAGAAGAAGGAAGGGAGAAGTGAAGGGGGCATAAATCAGAGGAGGAGATGAACTATGAGAGACTGTGGACTCCAAGAAACTGAGTGTTTTAGAGGGGAAGGGGGTGGGGGATATGTTGGCCCAGTGATAGGTATGAAGGAGGGCATGTATGTGTTATAAGTAAATGCATGGAGCACTGGGTGTTATACATAAACAACGAATCTTGGAACACTACATCAAAAACTAATGTACTGTATGGTGACCAATAAAACATTAAAAAACAAGAATACTATAGACCAAATCAACCTAACAGACATGTACAGAACATCCAGGGAAAAGTAGCAAAACACACGTTCTTCTCAAGCATGAATGAACATTCGTTAGGATAGATGGTATGTTGGACAACAAAATCATTATTAGTTTTCTTTTTCTGACCACAGTGGTTTGGGACACTATGGAAAGATTTACAAATATGTGGATATTACATGACACACTCTTGAACAAGTGATGGGTCAAAAACGAAAGCAAATGAGAAATCAGGAAATATCTTGAGAGAAACAAAAATGGAAACACAACACAATGAAAATTGAGATGAAACAAAGCAGTTCCAAGAGAAAAATTTATAGTGATAAATGCCCAAATCTGATAGAAAAGAAAGATCTCAAATAAATATACCTCAAGGAATTAGAAAAAGAAAGATAATCTGAGCCCCAAGTTAGTAGAAGACAGAAATAATAAAGATTGAACAGAAATAAATGAAATGTAGAATACAGAGATAATAGAAAAAAATCAAAACATGAAAAGTTGGGTTTTTATTTTTTTATTTTTTATTTTTTAAAAGATTTTTTATTTATTTACTGGACAGAGAGAGAGATCACAATTAGGCAGAGAGGCAGGCAGAGAGAGGGGAGGAAGCAGGTTCCCCACTGAGCAGAGAGCCTGATGCGGGGCTCGATCCCAGCATCCTGGGATCACGACCTGAGCCGAAGGCAGAGACTTAACCCACTGAGCCACCCAGGCGCCCCCAAAAGTTGGGTTTTTAAAAAGATAAACAAAATTGACAACCTTTAGCTAGACTAACCGAGAAAGCAAGAAAAATTAAATAAACACAATTATAAATCAGAGAGGCAACATAACAACTGGCACCACAGAAATACAAAGGATCATAAGAGGCTACTATGAACAATTATATGCCAACAAATTAGATAACCTAGAAGAAACACAGAAACTCCTAGAAACAAATAACTTTCCAAGACTGAACTGTGAAGAAATAGAAAATCTGAACAGACCAATAACTACAGAAATTAGAGCATTAATCAAAAAACTGTCAACAAAGACAAGCCTATGCCCAGATGGTTTCTCTGGTGAATTCTACCAAATATTTAAAGAAGAAATAATGCCAAACCTTCAGGGGAAGCAGCAGGCAGAGAGAGGGAGAAGCAGGCCCCTCGCTGAACAAGGAACTTGATGTGGGGCTCGGTCCCAGGACCCTGGGATCATGACCTAAGCCGAGGGAAGACGTTTAACCAACTGAGCCACCCAAGTACTCCAAGCCAATACTTCTTATGAATATAGATACAAAAATTCTCAACAAAATACTAGCAAACCAAATTAAGTAGCACATTAAAAGGATAATACGGCATGGTCAGTGAGATTTATTCCTGGGATGCAAGGATAGAGCAACATATGCAAATCAATAAGCATGACATTCCACATTAATAGGATCATGGACACAAATCATAAAATCTTATAAATAGATTAAAAAATTAGTTTGACAAAAATTTATAATTTCATTATAACAGTTCTCAGAAATTGAGTGCAGAAGAACCATACCTCAACATAATAAAGGCCATATATGACAAACCCACAGCTAAGATTATACTCAATGAAAGCTGCAGGATTTCCTTCTAAATTCAAGAGCAAGGTAAGGGTGCCCTCTCTCTCCACTCCCATTCAACACAATAATGGCAGTTCTAGCTACAGCGATTAAGCAAACAAATAAAAGGCACTTAAGTAGGAAAGAAAGAAGTAAATTTTTTTCTTTGCAGATGACATGATTTCACATATAATAAAACCTAAAGATTCCACCAAACATCTGTTAAAGCTACTCAACAAACTCAATAAAGTTTCAGGATACAAAGCCAACATATAAAAATCTGTAGCATTTTTATACAATAACAACAAATAATCCATTTGGAAAAAACAAAAGAAAATAATTCCATTTACAATAGTGTCAAAAATAAAAAAATAATAAAATACTGAGGAATAAATTTAAATAAGAGGTAAAAGATCTATACATTGAAAACTAGAAGACATTAATTAAAGAAACTGAAGACATAAATGAAAAGGCATCCCATGCTCATGGGTCAGAATAATTAATATTACTAAAATGTCCATACTACTCAAAGCCACCTATAGATTCAATATAACCTCTATCAAAATTCCAAGGACATTTTTCAGAGATATAGAAGAAACCATCCTAAAATTCATATGGAACTAAAAAAGACCCTGAATACTAAAATTAACAAGTCAGAAAACAATAGATATTGGTGAGGATGTGGGGAAAGGGGAACCCTCTTACACTGTTGGTGGGAGTGCAAACTGGTACAGCCACTCTGGAAAATAGTATGGAGGTTTTTCAAAAAGTTAAAAATAGAGCTACCTTATGACCCAGCAATTGTATTACTATGTATTTACCCAAAGTGATTTGAAAGGGCATAAACCCCAATGTTTATAGCAGCATTGTCCACAATAACCAAACTATGGAAAAAGCCCAGATGTCTGTCCATTGACAGATGAATGGATAAAGAAGATGTGGTATATATATATACACACATATATACACACAGATATATAATGGCACATTTCTCAGCCATCAAAAAGACTGACATCTTATCATTTGCCATGACATGGGTAGAACCAGAGGGTATTATGCTAAGTGACATAAGTCAGTCAGAGAAGGACAAATATCATATGATTTCACTCATACGTGGAATTTAAGAAACAAAACACATGAACATAGGAGAAGGGAGGGAAAATAAAAGAAGACAAAATCAGAAGGGGAGAAAAACCCTAAGAGGCTCTTAACTCTCTGAAACAAACTGAGGGTTGCTGGAGGGGAGGTGGGTCGGGGAATGGGGTAATTGGGTGATGGGCATTAAGGAGGGGACTTGATGTAATGAGCACTGCATGTTATATGCAACTGATGAATCACTAAACTCTACCTCTGAAACTAAAAAAAAAGACCCTGAATAGCAAAAGTAATCTTGAAAGAGAGGAGCCCAGCTGGAGGCATCATACTTTCTGAATGCAAACTATACTACAAAATTATGTAAGAGAAAGCAGTATGGTGGTAGCATAAATACAGATACACAGACCATTAGGACAAAACTAAGAGTACCAAAATATACCCATGCATATACAGAAAACTAGTATTTGACAAGGGGGCCAAGAATAATCATTGGGAAAGGATAATATTTTTAATAAAAGGTGCTAGGGAAACTGGATATCCACATGAGAAAGAATAAAGTTGGACCTGTCTTATACCATTCACAAATTTTTTAAAGATTTTATTTACAAGATTCACAAGCAGGGAGAGGGGCAAAGGGAGAGGGAGAAGTAGGATCTCCGCTGAGACAAAGCAGAGGTCTAACTGACTGAGTCACCCAGGCACCCCTACCTACCATCCACAAATTTTAACTTGAAATGGATTTAAGACTTAAATGTAAGACCTGCAATCATAAATCTCCTACAATAAAACATAGGGAAAAGCTCTTTGAGATTTTTCCAAAGACATACAAATGGCCAACATGTATGTGAAGAGATGCTCAACATCACTAACCATCAAGGAAATGCAAATCAAAACCATAATGAGATCTCACCTCACACCTGTTAGGATAGCTATTATCAAAAAACGAGAGATAACAAGTGTTGGCAAGGATGTAGAAAAAAAGAACTCTTGCACCCTGCTGGTGAGGATGTAAATTGGTACAGCTACTATGGAAAACAGTATGAAATTTCCTCAAAAAAAATATCAGAAATAGAACTACCATATGATCCAACAATTAAACTTCTGGGTATACATCTAAAGGAAATAAAATCACTATCACAAAGTGGTATTTGTACCCCAGTGCTCCTTGCAGCATTATTCACAATAGCTAAGACATGGCAACAACCTAAGTGTCCATCAATGGACAAATGGATAAAGAAAACGTGGTTGATATATACAACAGAATACTATTCAGCCATAAAAATGAAGGGAATCTTGCCATCTGCAACAACTTAGATTTGAAGGCTTTATGCTAACTGCAATAAGTCAGACAAAGAAAGACGAATACTGTATGATCTCACTTACATGTGGAATAGAAACAGCTGAACTCAGAAACAGAGTAGAATGGGGTTGCTAGGTGCTGTGGAGTAGGGGAAAGAGAGTGATTTTGGTCAAGGGTATAAACTTTCAGCTATAAGATAAACAATTCTGGGGATATAATATATAGAATGGTGACTATAGTTAACAATACTATATTTTATATATTCAAGTTACCGAGAGATTAGCTCTTAAATGTTGCTACAAAAAATAGCAGTTATGTAGGTGATAGGTATGTTAACATTGTAGCAATCATTTCACAATATATACATCTCTCTATATATCTATATCTATAGCTATATCTATATCACACTGTGTACCTTAAACTTACATCATTTCTACTATAACTCAATAAATCTGGGGGAAGGGGAATAAACAAAAAAAAACCCAGCAAGACCTATCAATCAGCTTGTTACTTGAAGTCAACCATCTGGTCCAGTAGAATTTTCCCCTTCCATTGACTGAATTAACCACAATATTTTTAGTAAAAAATACATTTGTTGGGGGAAAAGGAAGTTTGGACTCTGGAGAGTTAAGAAATAAAACTACGAATTTAAGATACCAATTTAAGAAAACCTTGATGAGAAAAGGAAAATATGAAACTATCAGGAATGAAAAAGTAGTTTGGAAAAGTGATAAATATTTTTCTTTATGACATATGAGAGAACATTAGTCAATGCTCCTTAGGAGTACTGAGAAGCCAAAGGATTCATGGATTTTTTGAGAACAATGAAACTTAAGAAAATGTAGATTGGAGGGGTGCCTGGGTGGCTCAGTCAGTTAAGCATCTGACTCTGTTTTGACTCAGGTCGTGATCTTAGGGTTCTGATATTGAGCCCTGCCTCCAGCTCCACGCTAAGCATGGAGCCTGCTTGTGATTCTCTCTCTCTTCTCCCGCTACCCCTCCCCTTTGCTAATGTGTTCACATGCACTCTCTCTCACACACACTCCAATAAATAAATAAATAAATTCTTAAAAAAAAAAGAAAATTGTAGATTGGTGATTCTATTCTCAAGATGAAGGTGGTAGTTATATTGGATCTGGGCTAGGAAAAAGACTTACTAATAATATAAATGCCTTAAGATTGACATTTGGGTCTTTGGGAGTTTTCAACCTTTAAATACCTATTGAACAGCTGTGAGAGGTTATTGGCAGCTGGCCATTTAGAAAAATTGTTCCCAAATATTTTTAACTTTCGTATGTGAAACTGACTAGTGAAAGAGGTCATCATTCAGCAGATGGGTTACCAAAGGAGGCCTGTGGAGGGCTTAATGATGAATAATGTGTTTTAAGCCAAAAGGTGATTTTTGGGTTGCCTCGGTGGCTTGGTTGGTTAAGCATCTGACTCATGGTTTTAGCAGAGGTCATGATCTCAGGGTCATGGGATTCAGCCTTGCAACCAGCTCTGAGCTCAGTGTGGAGTCTGCTTGGGATTCTCTCCCTCTCGTCCCTCTCTAACCCTCCCCCCTACACATGCTCTCTCTCACACTCTCTCCAAAATAAATAAATAAAAAAAATCTAAAAACCATTTTAAAAGATGACTTTCTATGTTTTCATGTGGCATATTAGCATAGAAGTATGTGATCATTAAAAATTAGCATATAATTTGAATAAATAAGTTCTTTTAAAAATTAAGCCACATTTCTTTCTTGTGTCTCAGATTTGCCTTCCTATGATAGAAATTTTAAGTAAAAAAACTCTGTAGAATTGGATGATATATCATTTAATAAATAAACATTAGTCATACAATCTTAATATTTTGATTTTTGATTATCAAATATCATTGCTTTAATAAATTTCACTTTTCATTTCAATCCTGCCATGTCAACATCTGGCAATTGTATTCCAAAATAAATTAAAGCTGTTTTGAGTTTTACACATTGCAATTTTTGCAATATTATTCTAGTTTACTTGTTTTGTTGCTTGGTACCTTCCTGGACTATTTGAACTCAAACACTGAAATGTGACAGTAATTAAAATATATATGTCATGATATAGTGAACCAAAAATAGCCCCAGCAGGTGAGGTCAAATCTTGACTACCACTACTTTTAATTTCACTCATTTGAGACTATGTTTGCTGATCTATAAAATAGCACATTTCTAAGGTAAACATCTAGCATGAAATGGGTCCCTGACATATAGCAAAGTGCCTGGCCCAAAGGAGGTCCTTGCATCCTTGAGGGGGAAGTGGGCAGTGTAGATGTTAGAAATCTTAAGAGGGTAAGAGTTAGCAGAGTGCTATATAGGGAACAAAGTGTTGGAGATAAGAAGGCTTATTTCCTACTAAACAGTTTATGACTTTGGGCAAATTGTATGCCAAATACAACTACAGGTCTCTCCTTCTGGAACGGAAAAACACATTCTAGATTGTTCATATGTGTGCAAATTATCTAATCAGTACTAATCAACAAACCAATAACTAAACCAAACAAAAAAAAAAAGCAAAAAGTCCCTACAGGATTTCTAAATGATTTAAAGAAGTACCGTTTCACTGATGGACATGAGACAATAGTTCCTGCAACTATTAATAGTCAGTAACCCTATAAATGAAGGAGAAAGAGAAAGAAAATCTATGACTTAAGATGACGTAGATACCAATTTGTTTCATATGCATGAAATGGAACAGATGTTCACATTTTTCAAGGGTCAAGGGGTGGAGATTATAAAAGATTGTTCTAAGTCGTCTTGTCTAATACCTATAATAACTCCCAAAGTGGAACTAGAAGAGCTCTTTTTTCTTTTTCTTTTTTCTTTTTAGATTTTATTTACTTACTTGACAGAGAGAGAGAGATCACAAGCAGGCAGAGAGGGGGAGGCAGGCTCCCAGTTGAGCAGAGAGCCCAATGCGGGGCTCGATCCCAGGACCCTGGGACCATGACCTAAGCCGAAGGCCGAGGCTTTAACCCACTGAGCCACCCACGTGCCCCAGAAGAGCTCTTTTTTCATCTTTAAAATAGTGATCACAGTGTTCTTATAAGCTTGCCCTGCTACGATTGTAAGCTTGCACCTCATACCCCAGTGTCAGGGGATAAAACCAAAACAGAAACAGTTTGCACTTTGAGAAAAACAAACATAAAGTGACAAGGTGAATCTTCACCTTGTCTAGCACTAGATCCTCCCCGCAAAATGAAACCTTAAGTTTGCTCACATAAGTTACTTCCTAGTGAAAACTTATGCACTACCTTACCAACATCTATCAATATGATAATCATCATGTAGGAGAGCTGGTGTTTCTTGTTTTCTCCTATTAATGGACTATCTATGACTTTACAACCTTGTTTTTCTTTATAAGTCTATTACAATTTTTATTTGCAGAGCCAGTTCCAAAATCTAGACAATTTTTCAAAAATTGAAGTAATAATTCTTTACTTCTTGACTTGGTTTTTGAGACTTCCTTTAACTTAAATAAGTTAAATGACAAGGAATCTTTTTTTTTTAAGATTTTAATTTATTTCACAGATAGAAATCACAAGTAGGCAGAGAGGCAGGCAGAGAGAGAGGGAAGCAGGCTCCCCACTGAGCAGAGAGCTGATGCTGAACTCGATCCTAGGACCCCGAGATCATGACCTGAGCCAAAGGCACAGGCTTAACACACTGAGTCACCCAGGCGCCCCAATGACAAGGAATCTTGAAATCACAGTGCTCTACAAGTAGTAAGCATTCACTAGTGAGTTCTCATTACTCAAAAGCAAAAGGACTATTTAAGATGTGTCTAAAGTGCCATTTTTGTAAAGATGAAGGAGAAAATAATTGGACCTTGGGATGATAAAGGAAATCTTTAGAAGTTAGAGGGAAAATATGAACTGCGTACGAGAGAGACGGAGAGACCCGAAGAAAGAAAGGAAGGAAGAGATGAGGAAAAAAGAGTCGAAGGAAGGGAGGGCGGAAGGAAGGAAGGAAGAGAGGCGGGGCGGGGGGAGAGGGAGGAAGCAGGCAAGCAAGGTTATAACCTTTATATAAGCTTTAAACAAAGTGTAAGGGAAATCCCTGGCAGAGGCATGGAGAAGGGAAGGACTTGGGTGTTGTCATGATAACTGTATTTTCTTTGTACTTATCCTAGGACAGACATTGGTCTACTGTGCTAGTGTAAGTTCTGCTCTAGAGACAGCAGCTTACTTTTATCAGGAAGGTCAGCTGGTATTTCATTAGAATAAGGCCACACCCCAGAGGAAGCCTCCACAAGTGCTTTGACTATCACTAGTTCTAATGAAAAGTAGACACTTTGTTAATTAGCACAGCGGATATTAGAAATCAGATTTGATTTCTAAAATTAGTGGCTTTTTACTAAATATAGTGGATCTTGGAAACCAGCTCTCCGTGGTAAAATCAGTGCTATTCAAGACACTTGGATGACTTAACATAATATAGAGACACATCACTCCCCTGCAAGCATCTAGTGGGGCCATTGGCCATGCCCCCTTAGGGAAACTTTTCCAGACATGATTCCAAAATGGTCCTGTGTTCAGAGGAAGATTATTCTTAGATGTCATTACATAATGAGCCTAATCCTGCCACATGTACTTCAGGGGAAACTTTCTTGTAAGTTTTTAGGGAACACACACAGACACACACGTGCACAACAGACAGCCGGAATGTCTTCCAGTTTACAGGATGAGGGTCTATGTTTGTTAATAAAGGCATATACAACAGAATTTGTCCAAATTTTCTTCCAGTATGTAATAGAACCAAGCTGGTGGGAGAGTAGTTAACCTTCTCCTGACCCTAATCATTACAGTTACCTCATTTACCTAAAAAGATCTTAGAGGGGTGCCTGGGTGGCTCAGTGGGTTAAAGCCTCTGCCTTTGGCTCAGGTCATGATCCCAGGCTCCTGGGATCGAGCCCTGTGTTGGGCTCTCTGCTCCGCGGGGAGCCTGCTTCCTTCTCTCTCTCTCTCTCTGCCTGCCTCTCTGCCTACTTGTGATTTCTCTCTGTCAAATCAATAAAATCTTAAGAAAAAATTAAAAAAAAATATCTTAGAATTATGCCAGCATCTCCTTCTAACTGAAACTCTGCATGGTCTGATTCCACAGAGGTGGCAAGGCGACAATTTAAGTTGGGTCACCCTGCAGCAGCAGTTGTTTCCTGAACTAAAAAGCCTGGACCTGCTCTGGCAGGAACATCCAGGCATTTTTTTTTTTCCCTAACAATCACAGTAAATGTGTACTTAAAAAGAAAATTCTGGCTGAGTGTGGAGGATAAAACGCAAGGTTGGAGAATGAAGACCAAGAAGGTAGTGTAGGAGGCTTGGACAAGGAAGAGCAATTGAGTGAGGAAGCAGTCTATTTTCAAGAGGTACAATTAGGTGATAAAAACTAAGAAAGAGAACTAGGAGAAGGACATTTAGACTTACGGGCTATTTACACACTAATGCAACTGAAGATAGGGTTGTTAAGTGTGATCCAAAAAAGTGGGTATTGTAGAATGAGAAGTGCTAAGACCTAGATCCAGAGGAAACAATAAAATGTAAAATTACGTAGAAGGGAACAAAGCGTGAGGCGAACAAATCAAGGCAACAAATCATCAATGTATTCTCTCTTGGAAAAACAGAATCTTTCTGACACAGAACTGATAAAACCAGGGAATGCCTATCCTGATGACCCAAAAGGAATTGAATGGATGTGTTCCTGACACCAGCTACTCCATATCCCAGTCTGACACAAAGGCTGAAATTCGTGGAATTTGGAGTTATTTGGATCTGGGCTTAAATTCTGTCTTTCTAGCTGTGTAATTCTCTGAGTATCAACCAAGTAGCCAACACAGCACTTGCTATTTAATAAATAGTCAACGAATCTATCATATCACCAGAGTGAGACATTGCTTCAAAATATTAACTAAACTTTCCCTATTCTTTTTCATACTCTTTGCCTTTCCTTATATCCAAGAGTATTTTATGTATTCCCCTTTTAGGGGAGCTGATGCTGTGGCCAAGAATCAAGAAGGCATCACTAAACTTTTGACTTCTGGGTTACATTTTTTAAGCCCAGTCAAGAATATGAAAAGCCTGGGGTCTCTTCTTAACAGTTATGTTTTCTTTGGAAGAAGAAAGGACTGTGGGAGACCTATGAAGAATGGGAATGCAATGATGTCAGAGAAATTTCCCACTAATGGAAGAGTAGATAATTATTCAACCATAATAATATGTGTAGAAAGATCTAAGGGGATGTGACTAAGGTTTAGAGGCAGGTAAACTATCCAGAATCTTCTACCATTCAGAACATGACAAAGAAAAACTGCACTGGATATAATAGTTTTGGGGAAATCATTCATTTCATTCAGAACACAAACTAAACATATTGCAAATAGGGTTAATGGATCAAGTGAGATGCTCAGCTAATCTGCTTTTTCAAACATCTCCTACTATGCAAACTGTACAAACAACATCAGATCTTTACATTATACTGAACAGACTAAATTTTTAAAAGGCATAAAACAGTAGGGACTCAGGATTCAATAAAATAGATATTTTGGATATAGACCTATTTTCAAATCCCATCTTGGCCACTTATAGTTATGCTCATGTTATCTTCATCCGTACATTATCTAACCTCTGGGAGCCCTAGTTGCCTTATCAGTAAAATGGAAATTGTAATACTGACCTCAGAAGTTTTTGAGCCTTAACAAGAATGATTTAAGAATGCCTAGCACTTTTTTTTGGTACTCATCCAACAATAGCCCTGCTGTTGACAATTTTCTCATATCTCTTTGAAGGAGTCGCCAAAAAATTTAATACTCCACACATACAGGGAAGAAAGTTAGGAACAAGTACAAATCAGCACTTAAAAATGTAAAATGCCCCAGCCATGCTGCGGGCACGGACTTCACCCTCATGGGATGGGCAAAAGGTTACACAGCCTGTGTAAACTAGTCCTGTTCACAAGCCTGACCACCCACAATGCTACCTGTGGATTTAGTCCACAGGATCCTGGAAAGGTAGGAACACAGCCGATCCCTTCATTTTCCTTTGTACCGCTTAGTGCAGAAGCAGCAATCATGAAAAAGAAATGTATAAGTATGATCAAGAAATTGTTACCATCTGGACTGTGTGTAGGAGTTTGCACATGCTTCCTCTACTGCAAATTTACCTTATGTACAGATCACTCTCGAATAACCAAAACGGAAAAAAAAAAAAGAAAACCTTAAGTTCTCGAATGGGTAGTTCATGGACCTCCATTTTAAGAACCCCCAAATTCCTCTTAGAGTGTGCACAGAGTCAAGACTGACCAGAAGGGGCAGATCTTTATTATGATTTCCATGAAAACAACATTTACTCGTCCAGTTCAAGGAAAAATAGTAGATGTATTCGTATGAAAACAATGTGCTTGGGCACTGTATTATCTGTTGGTCCACACTTGGAATAAAAATCCATCTGTCTAAATATAGTGATATAAACAGGCTTGGAAAGACTGCTATGAATTCTAAAATACTCAGCACAGTTTATTAGAGCTGGTCAGTCTAAGCAAGGGACAAACTGAGATTCACTTCAAACGCGGGGCTAGGGAACACAATTAGAAGAGGCCCTCCTCACCTATAGAAAAGTAAAGCCGGCCTTTCACTACTGATTACAAGGTGAGAGAAAAGGAACACTCTGATGGTTGCAATCAGCATTTGTAATTTGCAAGTGCTACTTGGCAGCGGATTCTAAAAAGGGTAGGTGTTGCTTTACAATTGTCAGAGGAAATTACCTATTGGCTCCAAAGCATCACACGCACAGTTCTGTGTAAAAGATGAATTTACAACCACTTATCATGGAAAGATGGTAAGAGCTGCCGCCAGTAGTAAGGCAGGGAATGTTCTTGCCCCTCAATAAAACAAAGGCAGAAAACAAATAAGAATATTGAGACAGAACGTTAAAAAGAGGGAACTTCTCTTACCTCCGTCCAGCTCCTCAGCCCCAAAATGATTCCTGTAGAAGAGCATAATTTCTATCTTGTAACACTTGTAGATGGTCACCAAGCAAACAAGAAGCAGAAGGATAGCACCAAGGCCTCCAGCAAGTTCAACTGTGTACATTAGCTCTAGGGGAAAAAAAAAAATCACAGAAGGGAATTAGATCATATTCACATCCCACACCACAAATTCAACTTGATTTCACAGTTTTGTGGATGACACCAGATGTAGGTAATGGATTAACACAACCCCTTCCCTTTCTGCAAGAGAATTTGACCTTCCTAGCTCTGTTTCCTTGGTAACCAGATAAGGTGGTTTGTGGTAACTGTGTTGCTAAGCGACATTGCTTATGGTAAAAATGGTAGATTGCAACTGGACTGAAAGAATTATAAAATACCTGTTTGGAAACTATGATTCTGAGCTTGCCTGAGTATAGTAACTCCTATAAGCATGTCCCTTGTGGGAATCCTACAAACTAGGCTTGAGGATATGAGGAGTTTAAGCTGGGACAGTTTCTGAATCTTGATCCTTTCCACCGGAGCGGTCACTGAGGGGATAGGGCTGGGGTGGGGCGGTGGGGGGGGGGGGGGTGGCGCTGTAAAGGTTCAAAAACGCAGTTACTGAAGGGCGGTGTGGACTGTTTAATAGCGTTGGGTGAACCCCCTGAGGATTACAGTCCACTGCCTCCTGCCAGGAACAATGACTCCCGTTTTCTACCTCTGAATAGTGACCCCAGGGTGGCTGGCCTATCACAGTACTGGAGGCTGAACACTTGGGCTTCAATAGCTGGACCCCTAGTGGATATCACACCCGGCTACATCTGTAGCATTTTCCTTTCCTAAGCAGCTTAGACATTTTTTTTTCATTTGTTTAGCCACCCCTCTACTAAGTAGGTTGCTACATTTTATCCAAAAGAGGGATTTTTCTGGCCACTCACTATATACAAGTTCTGTTTTTCCTATTGAATATCCGTATTACATTAAAAATCATCAGGCACTTCTGGGGATAAAACATTTACTTTTTTCCTCCTTTAGAACTCATAGACATTGTGACAAAATCAAAGCTACTGATTTTTAAACATTAAGTCAGAACTGGGGCGCCTGGGTGGCTTAGTCCGTTAAGCATCTGCCTTCAGTGCAGGTCATGATCCCATGGTCCTGGGATTGAGTCCTGCATTGGGATCCCTGCTCAGTGGGGAGCCTGCTTCTCCCTCTGCCTCTCCCCCATTTGTGCTCAATCTCTCCCTGTCAAACAAAATAAATTAAATCTTCAAAATAAAAGAAAATAAACATTAAGTGAGCATGCACAGATTAAAAAAATTTTTTTTTTAGAGAGAGCAAGAGCACGAGTGTGAGCGTGGAGGGAAAAGGAGAAAGAGAATCTCAAGCAGACTCCGTGCTCTGAGATCACAACTTGAGTCAAAGCCAAGAAGAGTCCCTTGTTCAACTGACTGCGCCAGCCAGGCACCCCAGAATGCAGATTTTGAAGTTCACCTTAAGAGCCTATATATGCCTGCTGTCTTCTTGATCATGAAAACTGAAAACTTTAAAATAATCTATGGTTTTTCAGTAACAACTACTGTTGTGTTAAAAGATCACTCCTGAGATCTCAAAAATGGGGTGAAATCATCATGGGTATGATGCAGTATCAGTGACAAGTAATTTGAAAAGCATGGACATTATTGCCTCATAAGAACATTTGGTGTTTGTGCGTGGGTGTGTGTGTGTGTGTGTTTCCGTGTGATGTCACTTTTCCCGTGATAATTGTAGAGCAAAATTCAGCCATATTTTTCATTGTCTAGTACTTCATTTTTAATTCAACAGTTTTGGGGTTTTCTTGGTTTCAAAAAACATATATAACTACTGTTTAGTCAAGTGTATTTTATGCTCTTATTAAAATTAAATGGGAAACAAGAAAATCTTACATGCTTGGATTTTATGAATTTAAAAAAGAAAAATAAAATGAGTTATTAAATCTTTAAGAGTCTAAGAGAATTAATATGGAAAGTAAAATACAGAAAAGTACCTTCTGGAAATTTTCACATTATGTATTAATAAATATCATATAGCATTAACCGTTGAAACTTGTGAGGGCCTACACAAGATAGTATTACAAAAGTTCCAGGAATGAAATACAAGAAGCTCCTCAATATAATATTTTCCCATTCCTATGTGAATAGAAAGGATAAGTGGGTAGATAATTCTGTAAGATGCACTGGGCCGGGTTCTCTCAGTGTAAGAGTTAACTCCACCACACAGAGAAAACTGCGTAAAACTAACTTATACCCATAGGCTAGTTTATACACCAAAATAATCTGATTTAAATTATACTGGATGTGGGGTGCCTAGGTGGCTCAGTTGTTAAGGGGTTGCTTTTGGTTCAGGTCATGATCCCAGGGTCCTGGGATGCAGCCTAGCATCAGGCTCCCAGCTCCACTGAAAGCCTACTTCTCCCTCTCCCACTCCCCCTGCTTGTGTTCCCTCTCTTGCTGTGTTTTTATTTATTTATTTATTTTAAATTATGATAGATAACTAAATAAATAATACTGGACATGATGGGAGAGATAAACATCTGGACTGTGGTTTCTTTCCAGAGTCATTGGTTTTTCTAATTTAATGCATTGAACCCTTGCAATTTATTACCCTAAAGTTTCTTGCATGAGAAAAAAATTGGGGAAAAATGGACACTGCTTAATTTGTACTCTTAAATGTTGTTAGTGGCAGAGCTCAATCATACCACTATAGTAGACAATTTGGGGTATTTTCTGATGAGGTTAACTATGAATCTACCTTATGACTAGCAACTGCATTCCTAAGTATTTATGCAAGGAAATAGAAGCAGATGTCCACAAGAAGACTTGCTCAAGAATGTTCAAAGTAGTCTTATTCACAGTAGCCACAACTGAAAACAACACGAATGTTCATTAACAGGAGATACTGAGCAAACTGCTGTATGTCCATATGACAGAATATACTCAGCAATAAAAAGAATAAACTCTGGTGGGGGGCACCTGGGTGGCTCAGTGGGTTAAGCCTCTGCCTTTGGCTCAGGTCATGATCCCAGGGTTCCCAGATTGAGCCCCACCTGGGGCTCTCTGCTCAGCAGGGAGCCTGCTTTCCCCCACCCCTCTCTGCCTGCCTCTTTGCCTGCTTGTGATCTCTCTCTGTGAAATAAATAAATAAAATCTTAAAAAAAATAAAAGAATAAACTACTGGGGTGCCTCTGTGGCTTGGTTGGTTGGGCAGCTGCCTTCAGCTGTTGTCATGATCCCAGGGTCCTGGGATCAAGTCCCATGTCAGGCTCCTTGCTCAGTGGGGAGCCTGCTTCTCCCTCTTCCTCTTCCTGCTACTCTGTCTGCTTGTGCTCTCTCTTTGTCAAATAAATAAATAAAATTTAAAAATAGTAAACTACTGATATAAGCAACATGCATGAATCTCACAAAATTATGTTAGGTGAAGGAAGCCAGACACAAAGTAATGTCTTCTGTATAATTCTGTCTAAATGAAGTACAAAAACAGGCCGAAATAAACCATAGTGGTAGAAATCACAAAATGGATGTTTTGTGGATGAGTGATGGAAAACTTACTGGAAAGGGGCAAGAGGAAACTTGCTGGGGTGAAAGAAATATTCTGTATCCTTTTCAGGTATGGATATACAAGTATATACATTGTCAAAACTCAACAAGCTGAATACTTATCATTTATGCATTTTACATTATGTTAATCACACTTTAATTCTTTAAAACTTGAATTTAAAAAAATAGCCGCTATAAAATCTAACTCGAGGCTTCTGTGGGTAGAAGCTGCAAAGAAAGCTGGAGTCAGGACAGCTCGTCTACTGCAGATACCTCCCCAGGCTGGGAATGGTTCTATGTTGGCTCCAAGCACGCCCCTGGATTCTGGAGATATGGCACCAGGCCTAGACAAGCATCCTTTCCGTGCCCATATCTAGTGGAAGAGCTTTTGAAACAATCCAAAACTGTGCCCAAGACATAATCCTATTAATGTAATAAGCTGAATTCTCATTTTCTTCAGATGGCATTTATAAGACTGTTCTCTATACATTTTTTTAAATTAAACACTGAATATGCAAAAGTTAGAGAAAAATGATATAAAAGTAAGTTCTTCTTATTTTTAGAGAAGTCATTGCCCAAATGTGAATCATTCCTATTGCTAGAAGTCATGAGCCACTCAAATAATTATACACACTACCTCAAATACACTATAGAGTAGGCCAATCAATAGTACTGTCTGAAATATAATGAGACAGCGGGGTTGATGTAGCTTAGCAATTAGAGAAATAGTCTAGTGTCACATGAATATATCCTTCAAGGTACAAACATATGGAAAGCTATATATACCTAGACTATGGGCAATAAGCAAGAATAAGTCTTCCTGAGCCACGGGTTAGTCATTTACTAATAAGATGGAAACCAAGACTGGGTCCAAAGAAATGGCATTTTCAAGGAGCTAATTTATCCTGAGATGCAGAGAGTATCTCAAATTTCCCCCAGATACTTCTACAATATTACAGGCAGAAGCCTGGTATTCTTAGAGTGTTCTTGGAAGTGAGAAAAGAAATGTCTTTTATCACAGTCCACATACCAGTACCTGCTCCACAGTTAGTACATTACTTCTATGCAAGAGTAAATTATGTGCCTTCATATTAGAAATGTGGGAGGTTAAAAAATTTCCCATGTAAGTTTTTCTCATTGGTTTATAGACCATGTGTAAGCTCTCCCAAAGAAAATGGTGTACTAGATTTAGTTTCCACATTCTTTTGCTTGAAGCTGGACAAATTCATTAATATGAGTGCTATCTGTTACTGCTTATACATTGGGTCAGGACAAAATTACTAGGGGTTAAATTCTGTTACACTTAAAAGAAATGATTCCAGTCCCACTGATGTATTTTATCTTTACATTACAATGTGAAAGGTGTTGCCCCAGCAAATGTCATTTTCTCTTTGAAATGGGATCTGCTTTTCAGCTCAAGTTCAGGTTGCCTGGAGTGACAGCATTTAAAAAATAAAAAGATTCCATTTCAGCACAATTCAGCATCAGAAGATGGAACGAGATAGTGCAGACCTTTTAAAAATCTGGTTAGCCTTTGTGTTATTTGGTTAAAATGATAGACTCTACCCCCTTTAAGGGACTGAGACTGAATATTGAAAATTGTAAAGCAAAATCGCTCAGCAAAACCCAAGGGAAATTGGCATTTGGTTAAACACAACAAATGAACAAGTGCCAAAGAGTTACATTTAAGGGCACCAGCAGTTATTTAGTCACCGCAATTAACAATAGTCTTTGGAAGCCAGTTTGGGCTAAGGGAAAACACATTGATTATTGCTGCGGTAGTAGACTGCTTTTGGAATAAATTGCTTCAATTTAAAACTAGATTTGCTACAAGCATTTTGAGCAATGACTACAATTTTTTCTTATCAAGACAGTTGGACCAAGCAACCCTTTAAAAGAAACAGCTAATTAAAATAAAGCGCGTGCCATCTCTTAGTATATTGGATTACATTGCAAATAATAAATGCATTTGGTTTACACTAATCTTGCTGCAATTACCTACTGTAGTTTGGGGTCCTATTTTTTTCTACCGGCCTGTACCTGGTCTTATTGTTGGAAAACTTTTTCTGCTAGATGTCTTTGAAGAAGTAAAGATGTTAGCAAAGTAAATCTTCACTAGGAGTTTTCATTTTGTTTCCCTATATGTATTTCTATACATAATCTTGTTTCAAATAGAACTGAAGATTTCAGGTGACTTTTTCTTATTTGGTTCAGCCTAAAATTGCCTCATTCATTATATAAAGTCCTTTGAAATGCTCTGCCCTGATTTATATGCAGTAAAGTGCAACTTTGTGGGGGAAATGGATGATAGACAATCTAATGATCCCAGTTTATTCATTAGCCTCACAAAGTACATTTCTCCTTCTCTCATTGTGTTATAAAGAGCTAAACTTTATAAGGATTTATCCATCCACATAAATTCATATGCATATTTATTTCTCTGGAGCGGTATAACTTATTTGTTCCTGGCAGGAGGATAATTATGCTCAGCCTACAAAGATATTCAACTCAATTCTACAATACATCAATGCAATTTAGAAGCAGTTATATATATATATATTTTTTGGTAACACATTAAGAAGTGAAATTGCTATTCATATAATAGCAAGAAAACGTTTTGGGAAGGTATAAATTAGTATGTAAAGATAGCAGCTTTGCTTTTGCAAAAGTGCTTTCTGGAACAAGGCAGGATATACAAAATAATAATATAATAATGATAACAATAATAATAAAAAGGAAAATGAAAATGCTCTCTGAATGTAGCAGCTTGATTTGTGCATCCAAACATCTGGGCAAAAGATTACCTTCAAAGTGGTATATTTTGTCATTTCGAAAGAGGCTTTCAGCAAAAGTATCGAATTAACTTTTACTTCTGCCAGTCAAGAATGCAAATATGGTCCTTGGCTAGGACCCATCATTAGGGCTTTAGTTAGCCTCAGCTCCCAGAAGCCATAGGAACTGAAGAGCTACATGTTAACAAACTGTTAAAATTTTAAAAATAAAATGAAAGTCTAGAGGAAAAAAAAACATCATTCTTTCCATAGTTAACTAGAGCCTACCCTTAAAACGTGCTTTTCTTCTTCCCAACCAGATAAGAAGGTTACTAAATTTGGTTTTGCTTTCTCCCATGAAGTGAAAGGAATATTCATAAGTGGTATGTAATAAAAGACAAGGTAAGATGAACAATGGCAGTAATCAAAAAAACATGATTCCACGCATTCATGTTAACGAACAAATACATTAAAAGGAAAGGTCTTCCTTAGCCAGAGCAGAAATTCTGTCATTTCTTCTAAAAATAGAAGAAATGATAGAATTAGAAATCACCATGTTACAGCCATCCTAATAATAATTGATTCAGGTAAGAATTATCAACAGATGTTAAAATTATTGGGTGAAAGATCGATGTGGCAGGATATTCACACTGTTTTAAAGTACCTCCCCACTGATTATTTATTAAGGACTGAGGTAACAATGGACACCATTTCAAGGAAGTAACCGAAATTAACATCACCAGTAATGGGACAAATCGATATCATGCACCTCCTGATGGGATGCATGAACAAAGCACTATATCATTTATGTAGTATTCCAGCCAGAAACAGGTCAATACCCAAAAAAGGAGGACATATCAGGCAAACGCAAACCAAGAGACACTGTATAAAAAAAAATAAAATCTGGCTTCTACTTTTTAGAAACGTCCAAGTCATTGTAGGGATCAAGAGCAGTTCCTTGGGCGTGAAGATGATTTTGAGTTAAAAGCAATCCACACCCAGCAGATGTGGTAAAAGCTCTTTGCTTCTGCAACTGCCTAAATTTACATTGGAAAGGAAAGCCTGCCCAGGAAGAGAGTATTAACAGATCTTCACCTAAGAAAATTCTTTGCATAACAGGGCAATCTTTGTTTTTTAAACCCCTTTGTTTTCCAAACTTTGTTACCCAAGCTCCTCCCCTTAGCGGCTCAGGAGGGTCAGATAAACCTCCTGTTGCCTGACTATGGATTCCTCCTACTAAATTCGACATTCTCCCGTTAATCTGTCTCATGCTTAGTTACAAGGACCTTGATGCGCAGAGAAAATTTCTTCCCAACACCGTGAAAGACAGAGAAAGGCTGAGGAACTATTCCAGGTTTAAGGACAGTAGGGAGACTTGACAACTAAATGTAATCCTGGATGGGAAATACAGTATTAGGGGTTATTAATGGGATCACCTTTTAAAAGTGAATATAGGGGCGTCTGGGTGGCTTAGTGGGGTAAGCCACTGCCTTCAGCTCAGGTCACGATCTCAGGGTCCTGGAATCGAGCCCCATATCGGGCTCTTTGCTCAGCGGGGATCCTGCTTCCCTTTCTCTGCCTGCCTCTCTGCCTACTTGTGATCTTCCTCTGTCAAATAAATAAATAAAATCTTAAAAAAAAATTAAAAGAAATAAAATAAAAGTGAATATAGATGGTATATTAGATAATAGCATTCTACCATTTCCAGTTTTTGTGAATTTAATAAATATACTCTAGATAGGTAAGGAAACATCCCTGTTTTCAGAGGATTCACACCGAAAAGTTTAGCCATTGATGTCTGCAATTTACTCTCACACAACATCAATAATATGTTATGTGCTTGTATACATGGTGTCGTTCTATCTTTTTATTTACCTACCCACATTGAGACAGGTAAGGCAAGTGTGGCAAAATGTTAATAATTGGTCAATCTAGTTGAAGAGGATGTATAGAAATTTACTGTACTATTCTTGCATTATTTTCTGTAATGTCTCCAGGTTTCTTTTCAAAATAAAAAGTTAAAAAATGAAAGACAAGTCAAATGATAAGATCGTATTATTGCAAGTGCTATTGTAATTAGAGTGTGCTTTGTGTTGATTAGTCTTGACTTAAAATTTTATTATTTACAGTCATTCTGATGTAATCTGTCTAAAACCTTCAGGGTAATCTTCCAAAAACATGCTGTCCTTGCCTTGGAATTTTCTTCAGTAATTGTTAGCCGATCTACAATGCTAATGGAAGAAAGTCCAAAACCCTTATGTTGGCATTCACGGTCCTTCACTTCTTTAATTGAAGAAGCTAATTAACCTCTAGCCAGAATCATCCCTCCAATGTGAATTGAACTTGACATGTGTTTTCCCAATTCTAGACTGACGTAGAACTTCCCATTTTCATTTATCAAAACCCTACCAGGACTGTGAGGCAAGGCTGACCCACACTTTCAATGAAGCTTTTCCAAAAGTGATTCATTTCATCAGAAAATGTACTTTCTGTAGCTTTCTTGGTAACTTACTACATTGCATTATGTCATTTACTTTTGTTTATGGTTTTACATTATAGACAATTTTTCACCTTAGGACCTTTGCTGTGGCTGTTCCCTCTGACTGGAATATTTCTCCTCCAGATTACTGTATGCTTCCCTCTTTGCTGCTTTGTCTTTGCTCATATCACCTTCTCAATTTGGTCTGCCAAGCACTCATTTCTTTTTTTTTTTTAAGATTTTATTTATTTATTTGACAGAGAGAGATCACAAGTAGGCAGAGAGGCAGGCAGAGAAAGAGGAGGAAGCAGGCTCCTTGCTGAGCAGAGAGCCCGATGTGGGGCTCTATCCCAGGAGCCTGGGATCATGACCTGAGCCGAAGGAAGAGGCTTTAACCCATTGAGCCACGCAGGCGCCCCAGCAAGCACTCATTCCAAATCACAAACTTGTGGCTGCACTTGGCATCCATTTTTCTTTCTTTCTTTCTTTCTTTTTTTTTTGTTACAGCATTACATATGATATAACATAGTATTTAATTTGCTTATTAAATAATGTACCATTGTTTATTATCTGTCTCCCACTGGAATTTAAATTCCATCAGGATTAGTGGACTTTTTGGGTCTATCTTGTCCATATTTTTTATTGATCTATCTCAAGTGCCTTGGAAACTATTAAACACATAATAGGTGCTCTATGAATAGCTGTTGAATAGATCAATGGCTGGATGATTAAGAATAAGCTCAATTTTCTAATAAGAAGTTAATTTTGTATGCATTCTCACTCTAAAACTCCCAGAATATCTCTGTAAGTCATCCTCCCAGCCAGCCAACGTGTCATGAGGTTTAAGCAACTGATGAGGTTTAATTATTAATATGCAGTCTGTTAATTTGGTAATAAAACATCATTTTATAGAAAATGGTCAACTTAACTCTACAAATATAGAAATGTTCTCTCATTCATAAATCGAATGACTATATAGTCTAGTATAGACTTATAGAACTAGGAAACTTTGTATCCATTTGGCATTTAGAAATCAATCATCTATTGTTTACATCTTTGGTAATGCTATTCAGTTTTTTCTTTTCACTTGATGAGGGAGCAGAAGGCAAGCTGAAGACAAAGCATAAGCTGACATCCTGCAACCACACCCTTTCCCCTCACTCTTGGGTGGGACATATGTGATATTCCTCCAAGAAGCTGCCAACTATCTTAACGTTATTGCTTTACTAGACAGAAAAACAACTTTAACTTGACAATGGCAAGGACTCTGGTATCTTGTAGGTCCTCTTTAGCATATGAAAGTTCTTTTATTATTTTTAAATTGTTCTTTCTTTTTATTTTTTTAAAAAGATTTTATTTATTTATTTGGGAGAGAGAATGAGAGAGAGAGAGAGAATGAGAAGAGGGAGGGTCAGAGGGAGAAGCAGACTCTCCGCCAAGTAGGGAACGCAATGCAGGACTCGATCTGGGGACTGAAGGACCATGACCCAAACTTAATGCACTGAGCCACCCAGGCGCCCAAAAGTTCTTTTAAAAACCTCCCTTTTTCCTTATCTCCTCCAACCCCACCGTATATAATCAACTGCTCCTTATAACCCTAGTGCAGCACTTTTTGCCCAAAGGTCCTGTCCCCATGCTTTAATAAAACCACCTTTTTGCACCGAAGACATCTCCAGAATTCTTTCTCGGCTGTTGACTCCAGAACCCACCCCACCAAACCTCACCTATATTCCAAAAACCACATCATATCCCCCCTTAAATGTACTGGGTGTAGTACTTAGAGTTCTAGCAATAAAATGATGAATAAAACAAGCTTCCTACCTTAAAGGAATTCATGTCTAGTTGCAGAGTCTGGCATGTAAGTGGATTATTTAATGACACAGTAATGAAAGCCAATGTCTATTGTGCACTTAAGTTTCACTCTTATGTAAAAGAAATGGTTTACTCTAAGTATCATGACCACAGGTCAGGTGAGCAACTCACTCATGGTGTTTGTGTTTCTACTAGAAGATTTTAGGGCTAAGGATCGGACACTGTGGCACAACCTGGGACAGTGCCTGCAAAGATTTTTGGGAAGTGGTTTGGTACGAAGTACAGAGAAAGCAAATGTATGGCGTGATGGATGGTGGTAGTCAACTAACTGTTCTGGTTTCTCAGTTAGGACAAGTTGTTTGCTTACTTTTTTTTCTTTGTGAAGCAACTAGCAGCACCTTGTCAATAAGTATTTGCTTGAAGGATTTGTGCTATCAATTAAATGAGGCTTCTCAAAATTAGGTCAGAAAAATAGGACCTCCTTCCTGCAAAACTGACATATTGTCCAAAAGCACAATGTGGCATCACTAACACAGACAGCTTTATTGCTGAAAACATTTCCCCGTTGGATTATGAAAGCAGTGTTTGAAATAGGTCTCTCTAAAGACCATAAGGTAGAATGTACCCAGAACAATTACGTATTTGTACACACATACAAATATACAAACCATTTGGATGGGGACTCCTTCATCTTAGGTCTCATAAGATTGAATATGATGAGGAGAAACCAGACAATGAAGGAAGAGACTCTGCTCTAATGAAGAGCAAAATGGGCCTCAGGTGACCAGCTTAGAAGACTGGGCTACTGTTTATCAAGGTGTCAAATTTCACAAAAGCCTAAAAGAAAATCTCTTAGAAGAAAGAGTATTTGCTTTCCCTCTACTAGGAATTTCTTTCTCAACATGTCATACAAATAGACAGGCACAGATGGAATGTTAGAAAACGTCTCTTGAGAGAAAACTGTCACTGAAGGTGGCATTGCCATTTTACTCCTTTTTGTGAAGGGCTGCAGTGTTTATCCTGAAAGCAATCCTCCACCAGAGGATATACTGTCACAGTTAGAACAGTTTGGTCTTCCACTGGGAATGCTTTGGATTGGCCAAAGAACCAGAACATCTGCACTGCTTAGATAACCAAAGGAAGGAGCCATGTTTTCTACAGAAACACTGAACCATTATAAAAAAAATTATGATTTGTAGTATATTTGACTGTTGGAGATTGATTTATAAAATATTGCATATATGTAAGAACTGATTGCATTGCAATACACAAAATGGGATGGTTTGATCAACTTCTGAGTTTTATGTTATTTATCACAATTTTCTCCCTTTAGGGTTTTAATATATTTCTTAATTATTGAAAGCATTAGAATAAAATGTGTTGGGCAAAAGCTGTTCCTTGATTCCTCTCATGAGACAAGTTTCACTCAAAATCTTGGTTATTCCACAGAGCTAGAGACTATTAAGGCAAAAACAACAATCAAATCATATGCTGGGTTATTTCTCTTAAAGGAAGTAACAGAAAATTCCATTTCTTATCTCTCTTGAATCTTTTTGATAGCTCTGTGCTTCCTGAAAACATAAGAGTGCTAAGACAAATAGTGGTAAGTTTGCCTTCCTTTCTCATTTCGTAAACAGAGAGTGTCAAGAATTTAACACTTGTTTACATCTTTTTCTTCTCTCATTAATACTCTCCAAAGAAATAGGCATGGTTTGGGAACTACTGGTAGCAGGATCTAGCATTCCTTGATTCCTCCAAAGGGAACAGTGAACAGCTGCTTAAACCATTGACAAAGTTGAGAATAAAGTGGGTGGTTTGTATAGTTTAGTGGCCTGAGTAGTTGGGAGATAGAAAGGGCCTGTCCTTAGGAAAGCATTCTCTTCTACCAAAATGGCAATAACATGGACCTGCTTCACAAAGACCAAGGCAGTATCTTACAATCTTGCTCTACGTAATGATTTTTGGTGCATGAAAACCAGCAGTGGTTTGAGAAAAAAAATGTAGAAGTAAAGGTGTCCCCCCAAACGTAACATTTTCTAATACAGACAGGCATAAAACGGGAGTGAGAGAGTACATCAAAGCAAATAGGTTTTAATATACTTTTAAAATGTGTAAATAACTTGGTGTGATAGCAAAAAGATGAATGATAGGTATCCTATAATCATTTTAAAATTTGTCCGTGGCTGTACCAAAACAGATTTTTTTTCTCTTTTTATTTTCTGACTCTATGAAACATGCTCAGTGTGAAGACTTTGAAAATCATATAAGAATAATGAGAATAAATGAAAGGTCACATGGGATCATACCACCCTGAGATAACCACTACTACTACTTCAGTTGAAAAAATGTATATGGGTCTTTTTCAAGTGTATTAGGTTTTCACATAACTGAAACATCTAAATGCTAATACTCCAAAGCAGCTTATATTTTGACTTTTACTCTAGACAGTTTAGAATGGAGTTGTCCAAGGTGGTTTATGATCTGTGTTCTACTAAGAGTCTTCATAGTAAACTCTTTTTTCATTTTTTAAAAAGATTTTATTTATTTGAAAGAAAAATATTTTATTTATTTGACAGATAGAGATTACAAGTAGGCAGAGAGAGAGATGAGGAAGCAGGCTCCCTGCCAAGCAGAGAGCCCCACGCAGGGATCGATCCCAGGAGCCTGAGATCATGACCTGAGCCAAAGGCAGAGGCTCAACCCACTGAGCCACCCAGGTGCCCCTGAATGACAAACTCTTAAGCCCAATTTTTTATTCACATAACTATTTATTCAACTATATTTTATAGATGCCCAGTTCAGCAAGGCAAGCCTGGCAAGAATTATTTAACAATACCATGGAGCTTTTCTTTATATAAATAATATTTTGGGCAGCAGTTTATAAATATTCAGTCAACAGTAGGTTAAAACACAGTCCCATAGGGGTGCCTGGGTGGCTCAGTGGGTTAAAGCCTCTGCCTTCGGCTCAGGTCATGATCTCAGGGTCCTGGGATCAAGCCCCGCATTGGGCTCTCTGCTCAGCAGGAAGCCTGCTTCCCTTCCTCTCTCTTGCCTGCATCTCTGTCAAATAAATAAATAAAATCCTTAAAAAAAAGAAAAAGAAAACACAGTCCCATAGTAGAGAATATATGGATTTGAAATTTCATTTACTCTAATTGCACTCTTCTAAAGATGAGAAAACTAAAACTGGTATGTCAATAGTTGACAGATGAAAATATATTTGGATAGTACCAATTTTTATGTGACTACTGAGTTGCCACTGATAGCAGTCTACACAAGAAGATAACCAATATGGAATTTTTTTATTGTGATATCTTTAAAGTAGTCCATTAAGCTATTTTCAATACTGACATATTCAAATAATATACACAAAATTGGTTCATCTGGGGAGAATTAGAAGTGTACTTCTAATTAACACAAGAGGAAGAGAGCATGCCACTGCATAATATGCCACATTGGCATGTGGATTATTTTGAGCTGAAGGCCATCAAGAACCCAACAAACTCAGGAAAAAATTCTACCCCTCCCTTAACTGTCTAAAAGAATTTGAAATAGGGGGCCTAGCTCAGAAAGACAGCTATTAGCAGAGATAATTTTTTCTTAAGCTTTTTTTTTTAAAGATTTTATTTATTTATTTGACAGACAGAGATCACAAGTAGGCAGAGAGGCAGGCAGAGAGAGAGGAGGAAGCAGGCTCCCTGTGGAGCAGAGAGCCCCATGTGGTGCTCCATCCCAGCAGCCTGAGATCATGACCTGAGCCGAAGGCAGAGGCTTTAACCCACTGAGCCACCCAGGCGCCCTTCTTAAACTTTTTTGGAAAGAGTTTTCATTTATTTATTTTTGAGAGAGAAAGAGAAAGAGAGAGAGAGAGAGAGAGTTAGTTGATGTGGAGCTTGCTCCCAGGGCCCAGAGACCATTATCTGAACTGAAGGCAGATGCTTAATGGACTGAGCCACCCAGGTGCCTCTAGAGAGAACTTTTTAACTGGAAGACTTAATAGGCATGACATGGCAAAGATCTGACTACCAAATATCTGCGCTTCTTCTCTCCCTGTGACCTGCCCTCCTCCCCCTTTGATGTCCCAAGCCTGTATAGCATTCCTTAGCTCAGGATGGACAAAAGCTTCAAGCGACTGACTTTGGGTCTCATGCTTTTATGGGGCTATTATATGCACAAAATTATTTTTCTCCTTTTAGTCCATTTTACATCAATTTAATTATTAGACCTGCCAGAGAACCTAGAAAGGAAGAGGGGAAATTTTTCTGATAGCAAAGCAGTTGTGAGTCATTACTCTGAAACTATGGGATGATACGAGTTTTTAAGTCATCTTCACTTTATATGACATACTAGAATTAGAATTCAAAACTGATTTAAGTGAGGCAATTGATGTGTCATTATTTTAGGCTTTGATAATAGCCTCTTCCATTTTAGTTTCCATGAATTTGGCAACCATTACTGGTCAGTACTCTGTACTGCAGCTGCATATCTTACCGAATTGTCATTTCTATTTTGCAGTTACAGGAACTTGTCATCTAAAGATATGAGTCAACTTCACAAACACTTAAAACTTTGAAAACATCCCTACAAAGACCAACCACTTAATTTCACTCTCAAGATTTGCAAAATCAGGTACAGTGACTCAAAACTCAGAGATTCTATAAAATCTGACAAATTGGCTAATATATACCATCAGCCCTACCCAGGGTTTTATATGTTCTTACAAGATTCCCACACAGGGGCTTAACGGCAAGTAGTTTACGAACCATAAAAATGAAGAATAATGACACAAAGAGATGTGCTTTAGGTCACATACAAGTAAAGAGTCATAACTAAAACATTCTCAAGGAAGAGTGTTTCTTCATCACAGTTTACAATTTCTTTTCAGTAAACACTCATTCATACATTTCAATTCATGGTAATGATTCTTGGGTGGTTTAAAAAATGATCTTTTTGTGCTTTCTTAAATATATCACTGGATTTTTTTGTTGGAAGTGAAGTCACCTTGGCATGAACATTATTTTGAGTTAAAAGCGTCCAAACCCAGCAGATTCAGGAAAAGATCTTTACCTCCCCCTCAGCTCGGTGCTTGTACCAGAGATTCCTCTTTAAGAAGTTTCTCTGTATAACTGGGCAACCTTTGTTTTCTAAACATCTCCTTTTACCTTGCTGCTAAAGGCCTTTCTTTCCTTTGTATCCTCTGACCCCCATCCTTCTCTTTAGCACATATAAATGTCATGTTGCTTCGCTGTCTTTGGAATTTCCATGTCTGTGTGGATTCCCCATATGTAGGCTATTAAATATTAAATTTGATTTTCTTTTATTAATCTGTCTCATGTCACTTTGATTCTTAGTCCAACTAGGACCTTAAAGGGTAGAGGAAATTCTTCTTCCTTAAAATAGCATTCAAATATCCATTTCTAATTTAGAGAGAAATCAACCTCCAGATACATTAATCTTCATAGAATACACACTAAAAATAGTGTATTTGCCCTAAAAGTAGAGACAAACAGCTAACATATTTCTTATAGATGGTAAATGTAGTTCTTAACACTAAAATCTAATAAAAGTTTCCATTGTAATTTATTGGAAATCAACACATTTTTTCCTATTATATGACCTGAGAAAGTAGTTAGCATTTTCTATATGTCGTGTCTAATTTCTCACTTTACTGACCTGGTTGTCAAAGTTCGATATACAGGAATTGCTTATTAAAAGTTAAACCTTGCATTTTATAACCCAGTTTTGCCATTTCTCAACTGAGCGCAGGAATTCACAGCTATAACAATGCGCGGCTATCTCCCTCTTCCAAGCAATGTTGCTTTTATTCCCCAGGATGGTGGCAGACATTCCTCTGGCAGCAGTGACTTAACTACTGAAGACAGCTAGCCTAGTACTTTGCCGATGCCTGGCATTTAATACATATTTGGTGAATGGGCATGATTTGTTCCTTCATATGGATCGTCTTTAGGCAGTCTGCTGTAGAGTGAGATTTTGATCAGGATATGCAACATTGTCCTATCAAGGTAATTCTGGGAAAGAAGGGAGTGGTGTGTTGGTGGGTGGTAGTTGTGAAAATGTTATCCCTATTGTGATCTCTGATCACATATGTGAGATAGTGCTCTGTGTGTGTGTGTGTGTGTGTGTGCTAGATGATACTGTGGGCTTCTTGGGAATACCCTCAACGGAATTATTATTTTTTAAGCTGGCTGTTTGTGTGTCCTGTAAAAATTTTCTAACACAAAGATCTGCATTCTAGTGTATTACCCCTGCTCTGATCATAGGTTTACTTGTGATTTATAACTTCTGTTAGAAGCTAGAGACAGGCCTGTTAAAATGAATCGAACTTTTGAACATGTAGGTACAGTTTACCCAGGTTGCATTACTGAGTTTTGCCTCTGTTTTGCAGTCCCTATCATTGACCAATCATATGTGGAGGTTCAATTCTTCTACTATGTCTGGCCTTCCTTACTACACATAATTGAGATTCAGCTGAATACAAGTATTCAAAATAGGAAATTAGTGGTATTAATGCCCATCACATATCTTGTTCCTTCTTGGTAATTGTTATTTGCATAGACTGAGCACTGTATATAGCCTATTTGCACAGGCTGAAATACATATATATATATATATATCCATATACATGTTTTTGAGACACATTCCTAAGTGGATTTCCTTTTTTAAAGAAGGGCTATATAAGAATTCTATCCAACAGTGACGGCCCTCCTGATTTAAGAGGTTAATTATTTAATACTCAAAGAGAGTGCCCTCTTAGACATCTCTCTGAGTAGCAAATGTGTTTTATAAAGCACAATTTCATTGAATACGTGAGGCAAGTAACCTCATTAAGGGTAGAGTGTGAGGGCAATGCACTAATGTTCAAATAGGTTCAAAGGTTTTGACCATGTAAGAAGAATGAGGCAATTAGTTGGATTTAATCCCACTGACTGGCTATATTCCATTTTCATTTCTCTCTCATGGAAACAGTGAACTTAAGAGAGAGCTAGTTGCTGTTCACCTATTAAAAGCTACCAAGTTTATTAGAGGATCTATTGTCTAGGCAAAGACCTCGGTATGCAGTCCACAGACCAGCAGCATCAATATCAATAAGGCACTTGTTTGAAATTCAAACCTTGAGTTCACCCTGGACTAATGAATTCCAATCATTTTTTAACAAACTCCCTAGGTGATTTGTTTGCACTGTAAAGCCTGCAATTGTCAGCAAGCCTTTTTGCTCAACTGTCGACCCCAAAAGTTAAAGCCTAAAATAGACAAGATTGCTTGAGTCTGGCTTTAATTGATGCCCTTTGTCCTTATTTCTTTTTTTTTTTTTCCCAAAGAGATTTGTTTATTTATTTGAGAGAGAGAGAGAGAAAGCGAGAGAGAGAGGAGCACGCACGTGTCCTGTGCCTACCGTGTGTGTCAGGGCGGGGAGGGGCAGAGGGAAAGAGAGAATCCTAAGCAGACTCCCTGTGAGCAGGGAGCCCAATGCAAGGCTGAGTCTCCTAATCCTGAGATCATGACCTGAGCAGAAATCAAGAGTCAGACGCTCAACCGACTGAGCCACCTGGGCGCCACAGCCTGTTGTTCTCATTATCAAACTTAACAGAGGCAATGATGAAGGTATTTTCCAATGATTGGAACATTGCAACCACCACAGCAGAAAAGCCCTGAGAGCAACAGAATGCAGGGAAGACCACAAACAAGAAGTCCTCTCCCCTGCCCATGATCATGGGGTGAACACATACGGAACCCCACCTATGATCATGTACTCTCTGCCTGCTTTCTTGTATACACCCCCACCCCCAAATTCTCCCTATTAAAACTCTAGGTGTCCATCTTGCTGGTGGATAAGTCATTTGTTCAGGCTTGAGCCTGCCACCTCCCTCAACTGCCAGTACCTGAAATACATTTCTCCCTTTCTTTTTTCCTAAACCTTATCTCTTGAGTTACTTGCCATGAGTTTATCTGAGTTTGTTCCACAACAGTGTTGGCAAACTCAGCCGGGATCTATGCTTTCAATTGGTCCAGCCCCCTTGGGATTCCCCAGGATGGAGCAGTTGGCCTGGGCACTGTCCCAGGGCTCACACATTCATTTCCTGAGTCAGTGGCTATGATAGATCAATTAATAACACAATAACAAAAAAAAATGATTGTGAAGCCCTGTCTACAGACTTCTAGTTGACTCTCCAAGAGCGGAAACAGAAGGAACCTAATTTTGTGAATTGCAATGACGTAAGAAACACCCAACTGTTAGCTAGGATGCAATAGGAAGTCACTCAAATAAGAGAGCTAAAAGCTATTAGCTGAAGGGAGGAAAGGGGACAAAAGCAGGGAAGAAGTGTGTTTTGTTTTTCAAGGAGACACCCAATTAGATGTTTCACCTGATAGTGCCTTGCCAGGTGTGTGTCCCCTGATGGCCCCTTATGTGAGCCAGTCTGAGCCAGACTCGAGCTGAGGACGTTTGCAGAAGCCCCTCTAAGTGGCCCTGAAGTTAACTGTAGCTCATTAAAATACTAAGATCTCCCTTTATGGGCAGTTTTTGGCCATTTTTTTGAACTTCAAACATACACTATATGCTCTATCATGTTGACATGCTAGGTATGCACAATTGAACCAAAGAGTGCCTATGGAAGCCTCCTGCCCCCATCCCCTAATACACCAAATAAAAGCTTTCTGTACTAACTCCTCCAGGAAGACAGTGCTTTGAGAGCTATCACCCTGTCTCTTGTAACAAGTAATAAAAAGTTGTTCAATTGTGCATACCTAGCATGTCAACATGATAGTGCATATAGTGTATGTTTGAAGTTCAAAAAAATGCTTTTCTTTCCTAACAAAGACGCTGCTTGGATAGTTTAGTTCACACTGAAGCAAACTGAATGACCAAAATGACTAAAAGGCAAAACTATGCTGATCAGGAAAACCAGAGATCAAGAGACTTTTGAAAAAAATATTCCAGGGCTAAGGCAAAGATAAGTTGAATTTAACCTCACTTTCTTTTTTTTTTTTTTTTTTTTTTTTTTTTTTTTTTTTAAAGATTTTATTTTATTTATTTGTCATAGAGAGAGAAGCGAGAGCAAGCACAGGCAGACAGAGTGGCAGGAAGAGGCAGAGGGAGAAGCAGGCTCCCTGCCAAGCAAGGAGCCCGATGTGGGACTCGATCCCAGGACGCTGGGATCATGACCTGAGCCGAAGGCAGCGGCTTAACCAACTGAGCCACCCAGGCGTCCCTTAACCTCACTTTCATCATATACTTTACATCTAAGGAAAATAGCTCAAAAGGTTGGTTTTCATGCCTGTAATTTTGGTGGCAGTCAAACAACCTTGTTGAAATGTCCATATCATGAAACTCAAAGGTACAAAATTACTAGTATCAGACAATTTGTGCTCCTGGGGTAATAGCCACCGAGAGTATTTTTTGTTTTGGCATTAGTTATCAAGAAAAAAAAAAGGAAAGAATTGAGGTCAGCTGTTTAGAAGTCTTTCACAGATGAGGAGCAGAGAAGCAAGAAAAATGTTACAGGCTAGGAAACATTTTGACTGCAAAATGTCAGATATTATCCAAGGAGAGAATTTGTTAAACTTGGGGACTCTGATTTGGAGATGCTATGGCAACAAAATTAAAATTCCTTAATATTTGGGCATTGCACAGGTAATAAAAGGACTAGAACATACACCCCCAAACATGCTTTTTTTTGGCATATGGATTATTTTAAGCTTATTATTATTATTATTTAAATGTATTTATTTTTAAATATTTTAAAAAGATTTTATTTATTTATTCGAGAGAGAAAGTATGAGAACATGAGCAAGGAGGGGAGGGAGAAGCAGCGTCCCTACGAGCAGGACGCTGGGATCAAGACCTGAGCTGAAGGCAGATGCTTAACCAACGGAGCCACCCAGGCACCCCAGAGGCTATTATTATTTTTTAAAATTTTTAGAAGATTTTATTTATTTATTTGTCAGAGAGAGAGAGAGAGAGGGCAAGAGCACAAGCAGGGAGAGTGGCAGGCAGAGGGAGAAACAGGCTCCCTATTCATCAAGGAGCCTGATGTAGGACTCATCCTAGGACCCTAGGATCATGACCTGAGCAGAAGGCAGATGCTTAACTGACTGAGACACCCAGGCGCCCCAAGAGGCTGGCTGTTTTTAAGAATCTGCAGACATAGGAATAATTTTGAAAACCAAGAAGTTACCCTTTTGTGAAAGATATTTACATTTATAAGGGAAATCTCCATTTGTAAGGGTGTCTCCCTTTCTTAACCTGGAAGAGCCCAGGACTCTAAGTCTCTGAAAACTCTTATCAATGGAGAAAGCAACAACTTAAATCTGTGTAACAACCACACGCTTGATTACTGTGTTTCTCCTGGAAATCTCCCATAACTGGTTCTCCCACCCCAGTGTCTTCTTTCATTTGTAGCTGGAGATGGTATTTAGGGTCGTTGCTTATGCCATTTCAGGCAGTTACATCAATTTTTCTGGCTATCTCCCTGGCATACAGGAGGGTATGCAAGTTATTAAACTTGTTGGTTTTTTCCCATTAATCCGGTTTGTTATTACAGGGAGATCTCAGCCAAGAACCTAGAAGGGTAAAGGGAACATTTTTTTTTCCTCCCGAGAGCAATAACTCAATAAAGGTGGCACTTTAGTGAATGCCTGTTCAGTTTTTAATGAGTCATTGTCTTTCTAGAGAGATGCTACCACATAGAGAGGTAGGAGGTTTTGCTATCTGGGCAGTTTGGCTTCTCCATATTTTGAAGTCAGTGATCAAAGATGTCAGATATTGAGCCTGAGAGAGACTTAAACAGTTCTGTGATCTTATATCTCTCTGTAAATAAATACACTAGATAAATACTAGTAAGGATAGGGGCATATACTCCAAAAATGATTCATTACAAAAAGGGATAAGGAGTCCACTAGGTCTAATTCATCTGGCTGTTTTTTTTTTTTTTTTTAAAAGATTTCTTTTTAGTGTATGTAGTCAACAGAGAGAGAGACACAGTGAGAGAGGGAACACCAGCAGGGGGAGTGGGAGAGGGAGAAGCAGGCATGTGCTGAGCAGGGAGCCAGCTGCAGGGCTCGATCCCAGGACCCTGGGATCATGATCTAAGCCAAAGGCAGAAGCTTAATGACTGAGCCACCCAGGCACCCATCATCCAGCTTCAAAATAATGCATCCTAAATGATGTACACGTTAATTACATTACTAAAGATATTCTGGGGACTAGGGAGTTTATTGAGTAAGTCTAATTTCTATTGATTACATTTTCTGGAGGGAGAAAGTGTGTGTATGTGCAAGAAATAAAATGGGTTTGAGAGGGAAAAGAGAAAACCTAGATGTTTATCATTATTAACTAGTGCTGGTCTCTGAGACAGATACTTTGCTAGTTCCCAAACTACTTCATGATGAATGGATTGCCATATTATTGTAATCAATATATCTAAACATAACCATTCAGAACAGGATTGTTAACGAATATGCCCTTAATGTGACAGTTTCAAAGCTAAGCATTCCCTAGAAGCGCAATTCTATATTAGGGATGCTTAATATCAATGCAATTTAAAAAGTAGATGGTGGCATTTCAAATTATATTGGTTTTTATTTCCTGTTCATTTAATTTTATGAGTGCCAGACACATAGTAGGTTCTTAATGATTATCATTAAATGCATGGATAAATGAATAAAGTCTCTTTTAGGACAGCATATTCAAAGTAAAGTAAATCTATCGTAAGGTAAAATATGGAATCAATAGCACTGGAGCTAAAGCTGGCCATTTTAATACAAGATAAATTAGACTTAAAAATGAGATTTACAGGGGTGCCTGGGTGGCTCAGTGGGTTAAGCCTCTGCCTTTGACTCAGGTCAAGATCCCAGAGTCCTGGGATCAAGCCCCGCATGCAGGCTCTCTCGGGAGCCTGCTTCCCCCTCCTTCTCTGTCTGCCTCTCTGCCTACCTGTGATCTCTGTCAAATAAATAAATAAATAAATCTTTAGAAAAATGAGATTTGCAGGAGTTTAATTTTTTTTAATTTTAAGATTTTATTTACTTATTTGACAGAGAAAAAGTGTGTTTGAGAGGGAATACAAGCAGGGGGAGTGGGAGAGGGAGAAGCAGGCTTCCAACTTATCAGGGAGCCCAATGCAGGGCTCAATCCCAGGACCCTGGAATCATGACCCCAGCCGAAGGCAGATGCCCAATGTCTGCGCTGCCCAGGCATCCCCAGATTTGCAGGAGTTTTTAATAGAACACATTTATTATTGCCTCCTAAATTACCCAGAATATCATGTAGCTGGAGCAGAGAAATGTAATGGCTGCTAACATTTACTGGGTGATAAATATGTGTCAGACAAGGCGATACATATTGACACTAATTTAGTTTACTTAATCTTCATAGCTATTCTATCTGGTAGTTACTATTATTATTCCCATTTTATAGAAGAGATTGAGGGTCATAGAGATGAGGTGATTTGCTCAAGAGAGTGGGACAGGACACTTGGTTCCTGGACCTGTTTTGGAAAATATAAGCAGGACTATAGTTGGTATTAGTTGTAATTGTTAACTTAGCTCCACATTCTGTTTTGTTCCATACTCAATTATGTTTTATGCACCTCTTTTTTTAAAGATTTTATTTATTTATTTGACAGACAGAGATCACAAGTAGGCAGAGAGGCAGACAGAGAGAGAGGAGGAAGCAGGCTCCCTGCTGAGCAGAGAGCCTGATGCGGGGCTCAATCCAAGGACCCTGGGATCATGACCTGAGCAGAGGCTTTAACCCACTGAGCCACCCAGGCGCCCCTTTTATGCACCTCTTAACCTCATACATGATCAATGATTCATTTTGCCTTTTTTATCCCTATTCTTTGATTGTGGAAATCTAATATGGAATGGATGGCAACATTTATTTTGAGGTATCTGATCATAGCAGGTCCCAAATAGTGCCTCCCTGTCTGGAAGAATGCTGTCCCTTGGTTCAACAGGGCGAGGCAGCTTTGGGAATGATCCTGGCCTTCTTGATAGGCTCTCCTTCTGGTAATAAAGTTTTCTTCACTTCAAAATCAGTGTCTCAGACATTCACTTACTGCACAAACTACTTTAAATTTGGTAACAATAACACAGTCAGTACAAAGAGAGTTGGGTTTTGAATACACAGCATTGCTACAGAGTCCACACCCTTAACCATTAAGCTGCTTTGGTCCAGATAGTAAACATGTGCACCCTGGGAGGCCATCCAGAGTGAGAGTCTGGACAAAACACACAGTGAGGAAGAAATTTAGGACTGCCTGATGGTTTTGTGAGTGGCGGTCCTGAGGCTAGAGCACATTGCTGCTGGGTATTGATCTGAAGACAGGGAAAACATAAAAAATGGAGGGAACAGGAAAGGTCAGGATTTTGGAGGGAAACTGAAGGTGAAAGTCAGTGTTGGATACATGCCAAGTCAGGCAGCAGAGAAACCTAAGCAAAAGCAAGGGTAAAAGATTCAGAGACGGAAACATGAAATTCAATGACATATGGGCAACAGTGGGAATGAGAAATAACACAGAAGTGAACGTGCTACCTCTGTGCTTTCGTTCTTTTCCAAGCAAGCTTCTCAGGTCAGGCACTAGAGTGAGGACTGTAAGCACCATGACCCTTGCCGGTTCATTTTGTATTTCCCGTTCACCACATAATCTAGTTCTCTGTAGGAGTATGTGAAATATATCTATGCTGCATATCTGACATGATCTTAACTATCCAAATCCATTTCCTGGCTGCAGAAACCAACAATTTTGAAAAAAAATATACATATATATTTTTTTTTTTGGACAGACAGATCACAAGTCGGCAGAGAGGCTGGCGCGGGTGGGGGTGGGGGGGAAGCAGGCTCCCTGCTGAGCAGAGAGCCCAATGCAGGGCTCAATACCCATCCCAGGGCCCTGGGTTCATGACCTGGGCCGAAGGCAGAGGCTTTAACCCACTGAGCCACCCAGGGGCCCCAATTTTCAATATTTTCATAGAAACTTTTTTCTTTTTTTAGAGACTTTATGATTTTTAAGGTTAGGTTTGTTTGTTTTTTAAGATAAAAGCCTGGGGAAAAAAAAAGATAAAACCCTGGTCCAGAATCCAGCCTAATTCAATCCTAGCTGAATCACTGTAATATCCTCACAGCATTGAGGAAGACTCATTTAATACAAGTGAGTGATAGCTCAAAGAATCCATAAGAAGGGTAGCAGGTTTCGCCATCCCAAAATATGCCACTTGGGCTTGAGGATTATTTTGAGTTAAGGGCAATCAAGACATAGCTGACTCAAGAAAAACTTCTAGGTCTTCCTTAACTACCTAAATGAATTTAGATAGGGGGCCTGGTCCAGAAAGAAATCTATTACTTGAGATAACTTTACATCTGAAAGTCCTGACTATTCGATAGAACAAACCACTAATTACCCAACATGGGCTCTTCCTATTGCCTTGTGAATGACCCACCTCTCCTTTGAAGCCCTAGGCCCCTGTGCTATTCCTCAGCTCAGGACAGCTTTTAAGCCTCAACTGCCTTACTTGTCTTTGGATCTCATATCTCTGGGACTCCCATATATATGAAATTAAATTTTGTTTTTCTCCTGTTAATCTGTCTTATGTCAATTTAATTATTAGACCAGCCACAGAACCTAGAAAGGAAGAAAGAAAAGGTTTTCTACCCTGACACATAACACCCATCGGAAGGCTCGGACATCATTTTTATTACATCAATGATACTGAGTAAAAGGTTAACAGTAGAGGAAAAAATGCTTAAGAAACTTGCACAAAGGTGTGTCCTGGCAAGTTTACTTGTCAGAAGACCTGATGATTCTGGTTTGTAAGGTCTGTATGCATCAAATACTTTAACATAGGTCTTTTGGGAGGTTTTAAAAATGAAAGACTTTGAAGGCCTGTAAGATAAGTTAAGGGATTTATGAATAAATGGCAGGAAATTATGAATACTGACATCTTCTAGTTCCTTCTCTGAGCTTTAGTCTTCTGAGTGACACAACAATTCATCTGATAATTACATAATTGCTACCATGACAATAACTTGACTCTTTCAGGAACACTGTGATCAAAGACCACAACTATAAGCCTACCATGCGTTGTGTCTTGACCTTCTGAACCTCACAGGGCTGGGGAGCTTGCTGTTATCCCACCTGTTAACCAAAGTCCTTTTTTTTTCCCAAGATGATCAGGATAGACCATTTCGCATGATTATAAGCATCTCAAGGGCAGGAGATTGCATGCCTTGCTTTTTTGGTGAGTTGATGACTCACTCTTTTCCCAAGGCTCTCTTTGAAGGAAGGCACACATTAACTTTATTTTTATTATTTTTTTTAGATTTTATTTATTTATTTGAGAGACAGCATGCATGAGAGGGAAGAGGGTCAGAGGGAGAAGCAGACTCCCCACTGAGCAGAGAGCTTGACAGGGGTCTCAGTGACCTGAGCTGAAAGCAGGTGCTTAACTGACTGAGCCATTCAGGGGCCCTGCACACACTAAGTTTAAAAGGGGCTTCTGGAGTACATGACCTTGAAGAACACTTTTTGGCTTCTTTTTTTTTTTTTTTAATTTTTTAATTTTTTATAAACATATATTTTTATCCCCAGGGGTACAGGTCTGTGAATCGCCAGGTTTACCCACTTCACAGCACTCACCAAAGCACATACCCTCCCCAAGTCCATAACCCCACCCCCCTTCTCCCAACCCCCATCCCCCCAGCAACCCTTTTCGCTTCTTAATGCTTTTATTTTACTAAAAACAAAATGCTCTCTCAGTATAAATACATATTTGAAAATCGTTGTGGATTTTAGTGTTAAAGACTGCTCCAACACTGGCCACAGTTTTTTTCTTCATGTTTAGGGAATCCGACAGTATTGGGAAAGTTTTTCAAATAATTTCCTTGATTCTTCAATCATCTATTTTTGTAGTCTGAAAGCCTTTGTAGCTGTGGGCAACTTAACCTTGGGCCACACATGCTAAAAATAGCCTGGGGGTGTTTGACCCTTCCTGGCTGTGTGCTTATCCATAAGAACAGAGCATTAATAGTTTATCCTCCTTAGAAACAATTCATTTTCCTTCTTTTCTCTTTATGATGGTGTAGGGGCCAAGGGCAGGCCACCACAAGACAGACCACTCTGGCATGAAGATTATTATAAGCTGAAGGCAACTGAGACCCTGAGGGCTCAAGAGAAACTTTTGCCCTTCCCTTAACTACATAGAAGACTAGAAATTGAGGGTCTTTTCCAGAATAAGGGTTATTAGCAGAAATAAGTTTTATCTGAGTGATCCATCTGTATGGCAGGGTAAACATCTAATTACCAAACATCTGTTCTTCTTATCATTTTGTGAATTACATTCCTTTCCTCTGAAGTCCCAGAGCCCTACCCCCTTCTTAGTTCAGGATAACAAATATGCTTCATTTTGCCCGTCTTTGGAATGTCCATGTCTGTAAGGATTTCCCATACGGACACTATTGAATTTGATTTTCTCCTGTTAATCTGTCTCATGTCAATTTGATTCTTAATTCAGCTAGAAGGACCCTTAAGAAGACAGGAATTCTTGGTCCCTGACAAGCAATTCTTTACTGTTACTCCTACCGAGTCCTAAAAAGAAATGCGTTGTCCAAGTGAACAGATTTTTATATGTGTCCCCTATCTTCTCTCCACTCTTTCCCTTCTTGAGAAATAATTCGGACTCTTTAATTAGAGCATATTCAAGAGAGTGACCAAGATGGTGGAAGTACTGTATCATCAGAAAGGAAAAAGAAATAAAAGAAACTAAGCAAGTTGCATCAAGGGAAGTAAAGCCTCGGAAGGATCATGGCAAAGGTCCACAAACTTTTGATGGGCTGTTTTGGGGCAGAGATTAAAAGTGTAGAACTGGGGTCAAGGGGTGGGCAGATAGTGAAATAGGGATGCTTTCTAATAGGTTTTTTCAGAGATAGAACTGGCTTCCTTGAGAGGGAATATGATCCAGTATAAAGTGACTGATCACTTAGCAATATGTTATGGAATGGTTCAATTAAATGTTGTTTCTGTCCTTTCGTATGTATCATATTTCTACGCTCAACTCCTTTATTGACTATATATGTTAAGCTACAGAAAGAAACAATCATTGCTACCTGTCCTTACTTTTCCCCTCTACTCACATCTCCCAAAGGTAGACTCTTTTAATATTGTAGTCTCCTGACAACAGAGGTGTCTGTTTTAATAGCTTTCAGTAGCATTGTTTAAAGAGAATCTATTGCCCAATAAAGTTGGAGGGGGGCAATCTTCAATGTACTCTTTCTTTTTCAACCTCAAAGCGTCTAGGATTAAACTTGTGTTTTGAAATTAAAATCATTATAAATTTGCTGAGTAAGAGAATGCCAAGTATACTTGTTCCCAAAGCTGGAAACTTTTCACTTAGCATAATGTAGGAAAAAAACCACTTTTCTTTTGTATCGCACATGAAAAATTTCTGCAATGAAGGCAAAGCTCCAAGTTCACAACTGTTTTGTGAAAAAAAAAAAAAAAACAAACAAACAAACAAGCCCAAACTGGAGTCATTTGCCTCCCCTCCCCAATAGCAAACCAAGACTTAATTACAGTTTTGACCTATCTCAGGAGTGTGACCTTTTAAAAGTCAATTTGAAATTTCCCCGATCAGCACCAGTGACTTCATCTGCATGATAAAAAAACAACAACAGTAACAACAAAAACCCCTGCCGGTCCTTGTACTCAGCCCCTAAAGAAAGTGTCCAGGCTTGAACCAAACCTTTCTTTATTTCTCTCGTTAATAATTTCTTGCACCACCCTCCTTCCTATAAAAACCTTCCATTTTGAGCTACTGCTCAGAGTTTCCCTATTCACGAGTCATTTAATAAAGCCAATTAGATCTACAAATTTACTCAGTCGAATTTTGTTTTTTAATAGTCTCCAATTTGAACAAATTCAATATATATTTATACATATTTTAACCCTGTGCCTACTGTGTTGGGCTTGCTGTGGAATCAGATTTTAGTGCAGCAGATATGGTACTCAACCAAAATCTATCTTCCTTGAATTATCATTAATGAATAATAACTGAGCGTTAGTTTTTTAATGACTAATCAATTAATTACTGTTAATCTTGGGAAGATACTACACATGCTAAAGTTATCCAAGCCAGAAAAAACTGTCAAGAAGTACTGCAATGGGGAATCCCTCAGACATAATTCTTAACACTAAAGGAAGAACCTTCAAAGAAAGAACACAATCTTTGGGGCACCTGGGTGGCTCAGTGGGTTAAAGCCTCTGCCTTCAGCTCGGGTCATGATCTCAGGGTCCTGGGATGGAGCCCCGCATGGGGCTCTCTCCTTGGGGGGGAGCCTGTTTCCTTCTTTCTCTCTGCCTGCCTCTCTGCCTACTTGTGATCTGTCTGTCAAATACGTAAATAAAATCTTAACAACAACAACAACAACAACAACAACACAATCTTTGACTTAAAGTTTCCCATTATTTTTGATTGATTTGTTAATTTCCAACAATAATAAATAGCATTTAACTTCCTATCTCCTGCGTACAAGTTCTGTGCCAAGCTCTTCACATTTCTTGTCTTCTTTCATCCTTAGAACACACTAAAGAGTTGCCACCATTGTTTTCCCATAGGGATGTGATACGCCAACCCCAAGATTCTGGGTAAAGCCCAACAAGGGATTCATATTTGATTCTCTAGCCTGAGCTAGTCATGCATCCACTGTGTTATCCATTGCGAAGGCCCTAATGCTATTGTGCTTATTTTGTTTAGAGTAAACTGATGTGGAAAAGCACAGTATTTTTTTGGTTCCCAATTCTTTCCCTCACATTACAGGTTCAGGACTACTCAAGCTTAGAAGGTGACACTCACCCCGTTTGTGAAGGAGAACACTGGCGTGCCGACGTCCATTTCCATTTTCAACATAACAGGAGTAATTTCCCAAGTCACCTTCTTCTACAGAGTCCACAATTAATGAGATGGAAACTTCCTGTTCCCCGAGATGCTCCTTGAGAATTCTAAAATATAAAGGAAAACGAAACAAAAAACCCCACACAAACATACACAGACGTGAAAGAGAAAAAAAAAATTAGATGAATCTAAATCTGAAGTGAAAATACCTACAGCATCTGTGCTTTAAATTTGGCTACGGTTGATGCTATCGTAATTAAATTATATTATGCGCTTTTCTTCTTCATTTCTAATGAGGAAGCTTGTTTTTGGAGATGCTAATGAAGTTGCAGTTAATTATATCTCTTAGCAGGACAATCACACTGTCATAATAAAGAGGCGAGAAAGACCTTAAGAAAACTTTACAAACTGCTTTCCTTTTAAGAAATATGATATAGTAAAGGTGAGAGAAAAAATTCTAATGTCTTAGGCTGGAAGACTAATTATATAGGTCAGTTTGGTTTAGTTTTTTTTGTTTTTTTCAAAAAAAAAAATAGAAGATTTTGGAGCTGTTTTGACATTTCACTTGAAAGTTCTCTAGCCTGGCTTTTTTCCTTTTTTCAAACGATACAAATCAATTGCCTATTTTAAAAGAATCATGAAATTATAAGCCCATAGACTTAATATTCTGAGGAGGTGCTTAATTCTAACATTAAAATGAATGGTAAACACTAACTTCACTGTCAAAGGGTTTCATAATCTTTTAGAGTGAATGGAAACCTCCAAGTGAGGCTCCCTTTCCCTGCGTGGAAGGTTTCCACCTCCACCCTCTCATCTGTTTGGTAACTCATATTGCACCATACTTCCTAATGTAGAATTACACCTTTCTAGACCCTTTCTTCAGCACCCACAAAAAGAGGGGGAAAGTTAGGAAGTTTATTTTTCTCTTTTAACGTTAACATCTTAAAGTATATGGTTAAAGGATAATAGCGAACTTATAAATGTGAAAAATGGTACAGGAATGTTATAGCACGTATTGGAGAATTGTCCATCTAGGTATTTCCGAACCCAACTGGAGTGCAATATTCTTGTGTATTTGTTTCCAGGAAGAAGATCCCAATAAAAATAACCTTATATGACAATTTTATGTTTTTTATTTGCTATTGCAAAACTTTTTCACTTACACCTTTGATCAGGTTTTAAAGATCCTCACATTTAGGAAGAGGAACCTTAGCTTAAATGCTCATATATACCCAGAAGATGTGACCTTCAGATCGGTGAATGTTTACACACGATCAGCATTTTGATTCTGTTATAACTTAATTATTATTTATAATGCTTGCTTACTTATACTATGATTAAAGATGAGTATCTATGTCCAAGCATAAGTTTAGTTATAATTGAATACCTCAATACTTAAAAGTAAATGCATAAATAAGTTTTTAAAAAGAGGTTTAAAGATTACACCCTCAAAATACATGGTATTTAAAAAAAAAAAGATTTTATTTATTTACTTGTCAGATAGCACAAGCAGAGGGAGAAGCGGGCCCCCAATGAGCAGGGACCCCGACGTGGGACTTGATCCCAGGACCCTGGGATCATGACCTGAGCCGAAGGCAGAGACTCAACCAACTGAGCCATCCAGGCATCCAAATAGATGGTATTTTTTAATGGTCATTCTTTATCATTCCCACTATATTAATATTTAGACCTAAAGTAGGTCTAAAAAAGACAATGAAAACATTTTATGTATCCTTTATCATTCTTATCAAGTGCTTTATGGTCTACTTGATGGCTCAAATATGTAAAAACACATAAAAGGAAATGAAAGAGACTGTGTTTGGTTGAGTCCTTGTTAATATTTCTTCTTGACAATTTTCTAAAAAAGAGCTCATAAACAAAAGGCACAATATCACATTTTCCACATTTGATGGCATTTTGGTCTGTCTCATATTTAGTTTATTTCTTAGGGAAAAACTCTTTTCTATTTCCCTTAAGTTCTTTGCAAATGGCATTCATGTTTTGCAATTCTACAGTCAGTCTCCACAGTGTTTTGCCTCTTGGCAATTCAATGTTGAGATATTTTTATTATAATAGTAACCCCCCCCCAAACAAGGAAGACCCCTTTATTTTCCTTTAGCTCACTTTCTGTTCACTAACAGAGCAAATGTTAACTTTGACTGTACTAGTTAAAAGAAAAAAATATTTTTACCTAATGTCACTTTCCCAAACTCGATTTTCATCCAGATCTTCAATAAACTTCTCTCCTTTCATCCAGTAAATTAAAGGACTGACATCTCCACTGTACCCAAAGAAAGCTCTGCAGGTTAGATTAGCTGAGTCGCCTGCAGAGAGAAGTGATGGAAATGTGTTATAAAACTATTTGTACACTCTTCTTTTAGGCAAACTGGCAGGTAACATTTTAATCACCTCATTGATTTAATGAAACATTTACCTAAAATGTTTTTTCAGCTATTTTTAATCCTTGTCAAATTTACAGAATATGTGCTTTTGACAGCTTGTTTAATGAAATGGGAGTTACTTGTACGATTTTGAAGAAAACTGGTCAGCTATTTTAGAGAAGGTTCTTCCAGTTATGCTTGCCTCATGTTTTTACGTGATTAGATTTAAGTTATGAATTATTGGGAATGATACCACAGAGGTGATGTGCCCTTCTCAATGTATAGTATCAGAGGGTACAGAATGTTAGTAATGACAGGATTTCACAGGGCAGTTAGAAGGTGTTTCTTAGTCCTTAATGCAGGAAATGGAAAGGAAACAGAATCGATGTGAAAAAGAAGGAACTGTAAATCCAGGAGCACCTAAAAATTTTATTAACACGTTTTTGCTATATATGGAGTAATGTTCTAATTAAGGAAACTAACATATGCTCAGGTAGAAATGTACATTTTAAAAAACAAACGAAGAACTCATGAGAGTAAATACTTGGGATTTTTATTAGATATAAAATCAATGATGCTACTGTGGAGATTAGTTTCTTTTAACATGCTACTCAGGAGAAACCACTGTAATGATGAAGACAGATTGGTTGATTACTTAATAAGGTATGTGGAAGTCCCTGACTAAAAGGCAGAAGTGAATTTAATACCCGTGAAAGTAAGGTCTATTTCTGGACAGATTAGACCATTCTGCATTTACTTGGTTCCCCCAAGCCTTGGCTGGCATCAGAGAACTGAAATATTCCTGTACATGAAGTTTTAAGATCCTGGTGCCTCCAAGTCGAGTCAGAAAATGGGCAACAAGATGGGAAGCCATAAGGGCCTACTCCAGCTTGGACTGGGACAAAGAAACTCTTAGGGTATGTAGAGTGCCAAGAGTGAGTTGCCCCAAGATGGGCCGCTTTGGCATACTGATTATTTTAAATAAAAATTACTTAAGAGACAGCCCATACAAGAAGGACATTCCTCTGTGTCCAGCCCATACAAGAAGATCTTCCTCTGTGTTGGTGAAAGCACAACATGAATCTCCCAAGTGAAAGGTCCCCTTCCTGAACCAGAAAGTAAAGAAGACACCCTTATCGCCAGAGACCGAGTTAGAGCTGTAAGAACAACCCTCGTTAACTTTTTACCTATGTTCAACTGAAGCCCAAATCTGTTTAGAATTCCTTACTAACTGAAGTTTTCAGAGTTAAATTTTCTTTGTCCTGTCAATTTCTCACAGATTTATTGGATCTTTGTCTAAAAATTATAAAAGCTAAGCATGATACGCTCTAGTTCCATCCATGTTGTTGCAAATGGCAAGATTTCATTTCTTTTGATGGCTGCATAGTATTCCATTGTGTATATATACCACATCTTCTTGATCCATTCATCTGTTGATGGACATCTAGGTTCTTTCCATAGTTTGGCTATTGTGGACATTGCTGCTATAAACATTCGGGTGCATGTGTCCCTTTGGATCACTACATTTGTATCTTTAGGGTAAATACCCAATAGTGCAATTGCTGGGTCATAGGGCTTAGCGAAATAAGTCAAGCAGAGAAAGACAACTATCATATGATCTCCCTGATATGAGGAAGTGGTGATGCAACATGGAGGCTTAAGTGGGTAGAAGAATAAATGAAACAAGATGGGATTGGGAGGGAGACAAACCATAAGTGACTCTTAATCTCACAAAACAAACTGAGGGTTGCCGGGGGGAGGGGGTTGGGGAGAAGGGGGTGGGATTATGGACATTGGGGAGGGTATGTGATTTGGTGAGTGCTGTGAAGTGAGTAAACCTGGTGATTCACAGACCTGGGGATAAAAATATATGTATATAAAAAATATATGTTTATAAAAAATAAAAAATTAAAAAAAAAATTATAAAAGCTACCTGCCTTGGTCATTTCTTTAGGAATCAATTTCATTATTGGGCCTCCATGAGCACATAATAAAACTGGGTATTTTTTCTCCTGTGAATCTGTCTCATACCAATTCCTAGTCCAGCAGGAAGACTTTTTGAGTGGTAGAGAAAGAATTTTTCCTTTCCCTCAGGTACTATAAGAGTGGATGAAAGCTGAGCACCAGTGACACCTTCTTTTGCATCTGAAGCAAGCAGATTTTCTCAATTTCATAGATTCTTGAAAAGATTCTCAAGGACACTGACAACTAAATGACCTTAAAGTGCAAAGAAGGAGAGTCCTAAAGACTGGAAACCTCAGAGCTAAGTTATGAGTTAATAGTGGACATCTCCTGAAATTGTGCTTATGAGTGACTGCATATCTGATAAAAAGTTATATCCAAAATATATAAAGAACTTACAATACTTAATACCTCCCCAAAATAATCCAATAAAAAATGGACAGTAGAGATGAACAGCCATTTCTCCAAAGAAGACATGTAGATGGCCAACAGACACATGAAAAGATGCTCACCATCACTGATCGTCAGGGAAATAGAAATCATGACTATAATGAAATATCACCTCACACTTGTCAGAATGGCTAAAATCCACAACACAAGAAACAAGAGGCATGGATGTGGAGAAAGGGGAATGCTCTTGTACTGCTGGTGGTCACGCAAGCTGATATAGCCACTATGGAAAACAGTATGGTGGTTCCTCAAAAAGTTAAAAATAGAAATACCAGCAACTGCACCATTAGGTATTTACCCAAAGAATACGAAATATTAACTCAAAGGGATATATGCACCCCAGTGTTTTCATTGACTGATGGATGGATAAAGAACATGCAGCATATATAAAAAACAGAATATTACTCAGTTTTAAAGAATGACAGCTTGTCATTTGCAATCACATGGACAGAGTTTGAGTATTATGTTAAGCAAAATAAGTCAGTCAGAGAAATACAAATACCATATGATTTCACTCATACGTGGAATTTAAGAAAGGAAACAATCATAGGGGAAAAAAAAGAGAGGCAAACCAAGAAACGGACTCTTAACTCTAGAGAACAAACTGCTGGTTACCAGAAGGGAGGTGGATGAGGGGATGCGTGAAACAGGTGATGTGGACTAAGGAGGGTGCTTGTGGTGAGCACCAGGTGATGTCTGGAGGTGTTGAATCACTATATTATACACCTGAAACTAATATTACACTGTAAGTTAACTAATTGGAATTCAAATAAAAACTTAAAAAAATAAATTCTATTCTTCAAGTTCTACAATAAGAACATTTTTATTGGATAAAATTAATATCATTATCGTAACTATGTCCATTGTATAAGAACGATTTGTAAATAAATTCTTGCTTATCTAATACTTCTAAGATGACGTGATAGAGCTTTCTCCTTTTATCTCTGTTTATGTCTGCATATTCTCCAAGTAAGTGATACCTCATGGATTTTGAACCTATATACATTAGTGACAAGAAAATCCAGAAAACGTCTACAAGCTTTTAAGAGGCAAAACGGAGCTTCAAGTAGGTTACAAAATAGATAATTGAAGGTCAATCTTATTGACTGGAAATGAACTGTGGGTTTCTATGGGAAGTGTCAATCCAATGTTACAAAACAATTTAAAATCTAATATTCTTTGCTTCTGCCTTTTTATAAGAGGGCCAGCTTTTATGCAGCTGAACTACCTGTTACAGAGTCAAGATAGTCATGTATTCAACAGTAAATCTCAAAATACTACCTGGTGTGATGATTAACATCACATGTCAACAGAATCAACATATATTACAGAGTTTTCAATTTGTATATATATCAATAATTTACATAATCTGTCTTTCAAGAGATCAAGTTTTAGGGTTTTTTTTTACATTTTTAAAATATTTTATTTATTTTTATTTTTTTTTAAGATTTTATTTATTTATTTGACAGAGAGAAAGATCACAAGTAGGCAGAGAGGCAGGCAGAGAAAGAGGGGGAAGCAGGCTCCCTGCTGAGCAGAGAGCCAGATGTGGGACTCGATCCTACAGGACCCTGAGATCATGACCTGAGCCAAAGGCAGAGGCTTAACCCACTGAGCCACCCAGGTGCCCCAAGTTTTAGTTTTTAGATAGGAGTAAGTGACTGGAACTCATACATAGAAATCTCCAGAAACTGCCTAATTTCCCATTACAGTTTTACTAAATATGGAGGTTTATAAATAATGATCATGCCATTAGCAACTCAGCTTGATATTAGTTAGCAGAGAGGTGAACGGAATCTCTCAGTGAGATCAGAATTTGTCTTTCCTGTCACTATCCCACCTTCCCAGAGAAAGTGATTTTTCCATACCTAATTCTTTATGTCTCTCATTTGCAAACTTTGTGCTGCCACACCTAGGAAATGGCTACTGCACCCATCATGAGGAATGATTTGCTTTCTCAGTCATCTTTGCTCATCTGATCTTTCGCTACCTACCTTGCCTTGAGCGCCGGTACTGGAGTTATCTGCAGTGTTATAGGGACACCTAGGGGAAATCTAAGCAGACTTGGCCTGGGCTTGCTGTGGGTCAAATAGTGGAATTCATGGAAGGAATAAAAAAGAGGGTGGAAGGAAAAACAGAAAAGCACTCCAGGCTGAGAGAAAATAGCATGAATGAAAGAATACCAAGGAACTTTGGAGGAAATAAATAACTTTGGAAGGACTGAAGCTCAAGTGTATGTGGGGATGGGGATTGGAGCACTGACTAGACCAGAGCAGTGGCAGCCCTATCCAACTCCATGGAGGCCATGTTGAAGAGTTGGGCCTTCCATTTAAAGGCATAAAGATAAAAAATAGCTGGGTAAGCTGGGGAAAGGTTTCAAGTAGGAGACTGACATAATCACATCTGAATTCTAAGGAAATCACTCTTACTGTATTTGCAAAACTGGGATTGAATCATGTGATGTCCAAGTTTTCGTGTCCGAGAGACCACCAAGGAGCCAACACCGATGCAATCACACGAGGGTTGATTTTACAAGCTTAAGCTTGGGCCCAAGTATACCTGACTCTGCGGAGTAGGGACTTGGACCCTGAGGCTAGTTAAGGCAGGGCTTTTTTTTGGGTCATTACAAGAGGCTTTTGCGGGAGGAGGAGGAGAAGTTTCAGACTTTTCTGCAGTAAGCTGATTAGCTGTTGCCTGGGTGTTGCAGGGTGAGGTACTTTCTAAAGTTTTCTGAACTAAAGCGGGGGGGGGGGGGGTCCCTGGAACTTAAGTACAGTAGGGGAAAGTTCAGCCCTTGGGCCTGAGATGGCTGCCAAAGCTAAGATGGCTGTGCTTGTGCTAATGCTAAACTCGAGGTGGGATGGCCTTAATTTCCTTGGCCTCCACAGATCAGAGGGAAGAAAGAAGGATTTAGAATGTTACAATACTTCAGGATCACATAAGGAACAGTTTTCGCAAAGCTTGGATTATTTCCACATAATTTCTTAAAAGGTGATAGCAGTGACTATAGATCACTATGCTCTTTATCAATATGATAGGACACCTTTCAAAGTGGAGATTAAATAGAAAGCCTGATAAGGTGGAAAAGCATACTTTTTATTTTTTAAATTTACATGCATCAGTACGTGTGTAGGGGGAAGACAGAGAGAGAGAGAGAGGTAGACTGGGGCATTGCCAGCCGCTTCTCAATGCAATCAGGACAGAAAGTCAACTTGAGCAGAGCTCTGTTCCGTGAATAGATTTTTGAGTGTGATTTCTTTCAATTATACTTACTTGTGTGGCTGCACAAAAGGAGACCATGCTCCTTCTTAAGCACAGCTATGCTCACAGGAAAGGACAGTAGAAGCCAGTGAAGTCAGTCCTGAGAGAATGACTTCACTGTGCCAGGTAAAGTGCCAGGTAAAGTCCCGCTCACACCTGAGCCTCCCCAAGTGCCTAAGTGTTGGGGAGGAAAGCTGTGTCCATCCAGTAAGTACTGTTCTTTTTAGAAGTGATGGCCAGGGTGCCTGGGTGGCTCAGTGGGTTAAGCCTTTGCCTTTGGCTCAGGTCATGATCTCAAGATCCTGGGATCAAGCCAGGGAGCCTGCTTCCCCCTCTCTCTCTGCCTGCCTCTCTGCCCACTTGTGATTTCTCGATCAAATAAATAAAATCTTAAAAAACTAAGAAATGGTGGCTCATCACAGGAGTGTCAAGGAACTGTGACTTTGGGCCCCCAGTGTGTATTATCTATGTTTGAAAGTAGGAATAAAGGACTATCATCCCTTCCTGTCAGGTCGAATAAGAACTGAGAGGTGATGGAAATTCCTGGAGCAAGGAGGGACCTGGGGAGAGATGATGTACTTGCACCCAATAAGGGCAGATGGGAAAATTAGGAAAATAGAATGGGGAGATTTTATTTAGGGTATTAGGCAGTTGGGAAATAGGAATTAAGAAATTCAAAATGACACCACTGTGTTTATATCTTAGGTTGAGGAAGCAGGACGTGTCTGTTATTTACAAGTTTTTAGCATCTGAGTTCTAGGAGCAGTCCATCAATGATTCATTTCACATTCTCATGCTTTTTAACATTATATTATTTGCTTTAAATTTGTCTCATTTCCATTTCTTCCAAAAGTATGACTTGGCTTTTCTAGAAATAGTCATTCTGTTTTTTCTCCTCCCATAGCCCTTAGGACATATCTGTATTTTATGATAATATATTCCTTCCAATATCTGGTTTGTTTGCATGCCTAACCCAGCAACTAGAGTATTTATTCCCCAGAGGCAGAAATTATATGTGTATTTACCTTTTTGTATTACTAGGACCCATTACAGTGTCTTGAATGTGTTAGAAACTCAATAAATACTTTGAAATTAATAACCTGCTTAATATCTCTTGCACTTGCATTTTCCCTTGGTTCCTTTCTTTCAAAGCTTCATTAATTAAAGGTTACATGTCTCCATCCTATCTCAACAGGCCCAGTCTGTCTTGTAAACTAGCCTCCAACATTGCAAATGCAGAGCCTCCTCATTCAGATGTTATTTCACTTGAGGGCTGGAGCTGCTTCATACCAGCTTGTAGGAATCAGTTACTACAGTTTTCAGAAATTCTGTAAGTAGGTTGTTAAAAATCAAATGATGGAAACTTATAATGAGCTACACTGTATTTCTTTTTTAAAGATTTTATTTATTTGAGAGAGAGAGAGAGAGAGAGCATGAGCAGGGGGAGGATCAGAGGGAGAAGCAGACTGCAGGCTGAACAGGGATCTGACTTGGCTCCATCCCAGAACCCTGGGATCATGACCTGAGCTGAAGGCAGATGCTTAACTTACTGTGCCACCCAGGTGCCCCTTAATTTTACTGAATTAAAAACAAAGGTCTTGGGGCGCCTGGGTGGCTTAGTGGGTTAAAGCCTCTGCCTTCAGCTCCGGTCGTGATCCCAGGGTCCTGGGATGGAGCCCCACATCGGGCTCTCTGCCCAGCAGGGTGCCTGCTTCCTTTCCTCTCTCTCTGCCTGCCTCTCTGCCTACTTGTGATCTCTGTCTGTCAAATAAATAAATAAAATCTTTAAAAAAAAAAAAAACCAAGGTCTTAGACATTCAAAACTCAAAAACTTAATTTTGTTGCTACAGTATTCATCTATAGTATTTGTATGGCAGAAATACTATATAATAGTTTGCCACTGCACATCTTTTCCCAACTGCACATTTAGTGACATTACATTGGTAGCTGGCTATCAGCCATGGTGGGAGTATTTACCCCATAAATCGCCAAATGGTACTAATCATCCTATGATTTATTGTTTTGTTGCCTGTCTATGCTTAAGACAACATGGAGAAAATGTTAATAATGTAGATTAAACTTCAAAGCATCATGTCTATAGCTGTTAGATTGGTAAAAGCACAAACACAAAAATTCCTCTAATATCCAAAAACTATAATCTGATTCAGCAAAAACAAAAAACAAAAAACAAACTTGCTTACATCGTTGATGAACAAATAAAGTTCTGACATATATCTCCAATATCTCCCTCTTATCTGTCAATGTAAATTAAAGTATCAAAACCACTTAGATGTCAGAATTACACTTGGAGAACCAATGGTTAAACATTTACCAGCACACCACTCTCTTTAAAATTGTTCTCTCAGGGCACCTGGGTGGCTCAGTGGGTTAAGCCGCTGCCTTCGGCTCAGGTCATGATCTCAGGGTCCTGGGATCGAGTCCCGCATCGGGCTCTCTGCTTGGCAGGGAGCCTGCTTCCCTCTCTCTCTCTCTCTCTGCCTACCTCTCCATCTACTTGTGATTTCTCTCTGTCAAATAAATAAATAAAATCTTTGAAAAAAAAATCCGTTCTCTCAGAGTGCCTGGGTGGCTCAGTCGGTTAAGCATCAGACTCTTTGTTTTGGGGCCTTCCTCATATAGTAGTAGGGGACAGCATGTGGACGGGCCAAACAAAGAACAAAATGTACTGATTTTTGTAAACTCTTTTAAAAATAATAAATTGGATACATTTAAGTTGGATAATGCCATGATTTTGTACACACACATATACACACATGTAGTGAGATGATTACTACAGTCTGGCTAATTAACATATCGTTTCCTCACAGTTGCTTTTCTTTTCTTTTAAAGATTTTATTTATTTATTTGGCACAGAGAGAGACAATGAGAGAGGGAATACCAGCAGGGGGAGTGGGAGAGGGAGAAGGCTTCCCACAGAGCAGGGAGCCTGATGTGGGTCTCAATCCCGGGACCCCAGGACCATGACTGGAGCCAAAAACAGACACTTAATGACTGAGCCACCCAAGTGTCCCTCACAGTTACTTTTCTATTTTTTTTTTGTGGTGACAGCACCTGGAATCTACTCTCTTAGCATATGTCCAGCATTCAGTATAGTATTTTTAACTATATATATAGTTATACATATAACTATATATAATATTTTAACTATAGTCATCATACTGTGCATTAGATCTCTAGACTTGTTCATCTTAAATAATGGCAACTTTGCAACCACTGTTCTACTCTTTCCTTTTATGTACATGGCTTTTTTACATTCCACATGTAAGTGAGATCATGCAGTTTTTTTCTTTCTGTATCTGGCTTATTTCACTTAGTGTAATGTTTTCCAGGCTGATCCATGTGGCTGAAAATGGCAGGATCTCCTTTTTTTTTTTTTTTTAAGAGTTTATTTATTTATTTGCCAGAGAGAAAGAGATCACAACTGGGCAGAGAGGCAGGAAGAAGGAGAGGGGGAAGCAGGCTCCCCGCTGAGCAGAGAGCCCAACTCAGGGCTCTATCCCTGGACCCTGAGTTCATGACCTAAGCCAAAGGCAGAGGCTCAACTCACTGAGCCACCCAAGTGCTCCAGGATATCCTTTTTTTTTTTTTTTAAGATTATTTATTTATTTGACAGAGATTACAAGTAGGCAGAGAGGCAGGCAGAGAGAGGAGGAAGCAGGCTTCCTGCTGAGCAGAGAGCCTGATGTGGGGCTCGATCCCAGGACCCCGGGATCATGACCTGAGCCGAAGGCAGAGGCTTTAACCCACTGAGCCACCCAGGTGCCCCCAGGATATCCTTTTTTAAAGCTGAATAAATTCCACTATGTGTAAGTACATATCTATATATCTGATTCAGCAAAAAACCTGAATATATATATACATATAGGTGTGTGTGTGTACATATACACACACACACACTCACAATTACTTAATCCATTCATCCATCAATGGGCACTTAGGTTGTTTCCACATCTTGGCTATTGTGAATGGCTAATAAGTATATGATTCCCTAATCATCAGGGAAATGCAAATCAAAACCACAACGAGATATTACCCCACAGCTTTTAGGATGGCTATTTGATATATATATATATATATGTAAAAATAAATAACATATGTTGACAAGGATGGAGAGAAAAGGGAACTCTTTTTTACTCTGTTGGTGGGAATGTAAATTGGTACAGACATTATGGAAAAACAGTATGGAGTCTACTTAAAAAATCAAAAACAGAATTATCATCCAGCAATCCTTCTTCTGAATATATTCCCAAAGGAAATGAAATCACTACCTGGAAGAGATATCTGTACTCCTATGTTCATTGCAAAATGTACTTTAAAACAACAATAAAAGTAACATGATTTTTGTCCCTCTGGCAGAGACAGCACTTCGGAATTAATTATAATGCTCAGAAATGGTACCAGACTTAATGACAGGCAATGAGTTATCAGAATTGAATTATGGTCTGGAAACAAATATTAATTTCATGACACAACAAAAAATTGGGGTTTATTAAATAGTTAAATATTATTATAGAACAAATAAAAAGGAGAAAATTTATTATTTTATAAATCTGTGGAGGAAAAATAATTTCTTAGAATTAATCTAGAAATTACAAGCAGGTTCAAAATTGACTATTTGAATATATAATTCGTAAAATTTCAGTAGAATAGAAAAAAATCCAAAGAAAACTAAGACAACAGAGAATTATTATAAATTTTTCTTTATTGTGTTTGCTACCTAATGTGTGACTGAATATGTTTTCAATTAAAAACAAAAAACAATATAGAAGCTTTAACATAGTACCTATGAAGGTCATTAATAGAGTAATATTCCAGATATTCAACTTGAAAACAATGATAGCCAGATTTTAACAGAATCTAGAGGAAAAGTTATTAGTGTTGCAACTCCTAATACTACCCTTAACCTTGTTTATTTTTGTAAATTTCCACTGAGTTTCATGCCAAGTTCTCTGTTATACTCCTAGATCTTCTATAATATCATTTCATTTAGACAAATATGTCTTCAGATTTTACATTTTTTTCTTACTTCAGTTAAGCCAGTGAGTTTCATACATTTCCCAAAAATCTTACCCCCCGCCCCCGCCACCAGATTTTGACTCAGCAACTCTGGAGGGTTATAAGGATTTTCATTTTTAACAAGCACTCCCAGGTGATTGTTTCGCGAGTGGTTACAGCTAAGTGTCTGGAACAATTTCTTTTCACCTTGGACTTTGATTGAAGTACAATTGGGGCTCAGAGAAGCAACAAGATTGAAAAACATTTAGGCAGGGCCTTCAAGCAGGGAGAGAGGACAGGGAGGCTAGGGAAGAGGAAAGATGGGTTCATAATAATGACAGTGGTGGGGAGAGGGGTAGCTGGTATAGACGACAAGTAGGAAGTACAACTGAGTCACTGACGACGGGATCCAAGGTACAGAAATACATTTTCTTCCCTAAGTACTGTAGGAAAAGATTTGTGTTTCAGTGGAAAAACTACTCATTTATCTACTGTACACTTTCCTGGGTTATCAGATTCTAGTTCTTCACTGTCTTTCAGCTACTTTTCAACTCTGTAAATTGTTGGTAACGGATATGCAAATGCTCTCATGTCAGGTAGTGATTTAATTGACTTCATTTCCCCTCTGCTCTCCTAGTTCCTTTCTACCCCCAAACCAGGGAAAAATCAATTTTTTCTTTACTTGGAATTCATCTCAACATTCCTCTATTCTGCATAATCTGATGTTTTAAATTACCTTTGAACTGGTTACCACATCTGCTTGGCTTCTTTTTCATATCATATGAACAAAATTTCTCTAACATGAATGAAAGTCATGATTATATATATTTCTGAAAGTTATCTGTCAACAGGAATACAATACATTGCTTATCACTGCCATTAAAGGAATTGATGCATGATACAACTCTGACATTTCTTTGATTACTGAAGGATTTTTTTTTTCAGGTTTTACTTATTTATTTGACAGAAAGAGACCACAAGTAGGCAGAAAGGCAGGCATTGAGAGAGAGAGAGGGAAGCAGGCTCCCTGCCAAGCAGAGAGCCCGATGCGAGACTCGATCCCAGGACCCTGAGATCATGACCTGAACCAAAGGCAGCAGCTTAACCCACTGAGCCACCCAGGCGCCCCGATTACTGAAGGATTTCATGAACATTTTCCTTATCCTTTTTTTTTTCCAATGTAAGAATCAGCAATGTAAATTTATCTTTACTCTGTGAAGACTATTTAACTTGTTATCAATAGAAACTCCATCTTTTCTGTCTTTTGGTCTCTAATTTGCTACTAATATAAAGTCTCTGGTAACACATTTCTAGCTCATGATTCAGAGACTCAAGCACCACAGTTCTTTCTTTCCCTCTTCCATTTAGATATTGAAAAAACACCTTCAGTCTCATCTCTGAAACCCAATTGATAGCGCTAATGCTATTTACTACACTTAGCCAGATATAAAGGAAATTATCATCAGAATTTCCCAAGTTACAGAGAAGAGAGAGACACATTAATTTAATTTTCCTCTCAATTTTGTTACTTTGTTTTCCTTCAAATAATAAGAGAAAAATTTAAGCTATGGCCTAGGGAGTCACGCACATCAAATATCAGTCAGCCAGGGCTGGAATCCTGAAGATAATGGTATTCTTGCTGTCTCAAGTTAATATCTGTAAAAGCTACAGTAAAATGCACTAAATGCTTTTGCTGCCTTCTTGGTAGAAAGGTGCTCTGTCAGCCCAATCTTACTAGGTTCAGAAGGAAGCATTTGAAAATTGATCATAAAAAATCATTTGCTATGTAAAATGAGAACAATGCTTGTCATTGGACAGGCTTTCAAGCAGGCCAGTGTGAAGGGGCCTTAAAGGAAAAATAATACGTTTTCCCTTCAACCAGTGGATTCCGATAGGCAGCAGGGACACTTGTTATTCAGGGCAACCTTTCTAATTAGGTATCATTTGGCCACTTCTAATACTGCTGAGAACAAAGACTTTCTCTCCACTAGAGGACACCCTCTAACATTGAAAAATAAAAAACTCCTTTTAATTAAAAAGAAAATTTCTTTTCTAATTAAAAACATCAACACCCAGAGATCTTACTCAGAATTAGGAAATGGTGAGCATTTTCTTCTTTTTTTTTTCTTTGCCATGTGTCAAACACCATTTATTTTCTCATTTAATCATTAAAACACCTCTTGATTCCAGGGAAATTAATATATCCTAACTTAGTTGAGAGTGAACTGTTAAAGGTCTCCCATATTGACAGAAAATTCTGTGGAGGGGAATAAGAGATTTAGCCAATAAATTTCTCAAATTTTCTGGGAGGTGCATAGAACATAACCAGATATTCTTTTATATTTTATATACATAAAGTTGTGATCTGTGTGGGTTTTTGTTTGTTTTTGCTAGCCCAATGTCCCTTTTTCTGGTAAACTAAGTCCTAACCTCCTCACCTGAGAGAACTGCTTTCCCAAGCCTCAGGCAATCATAGTACCCTATCTTCTTGGTTATGGTGACTGATATTACTGTAGCTAGTGGCTGGCTACAGTGGTTGGTATGTGACCCAAATGCCAACAATCAGAATCTTTCCCTACTTCAATAGGAAGCCCAAGACCATTCCTTTAAAAAACAAGGTAAAACTGGTATATAGCTTTATATGTTTCAGGTTTTCATTATAATTGGACATCTGTATATACTACAAAGTGATCACCACCAGAAGTCGAGTCCATCACTGTGCAATGAATTCCCTTCACCCATTAAGCGCATCCCCAACCTCCTTCCCCTCTGATGACCACCAATTTATTCTAAGTGTGCGTATTATTTTCTTTGTTCATTTGTTTTTCTTTTTTACATATCATATATGAGTGAAATGATATAGTATTTGCCTTTGTCCATCTGACTTAACTCACCTAGCCTATTACCCTCAAGGTTCATCTATGTTCTTGCAAATGGCAAGATTTCATTCATCTTTATAGTTAGTTGTTTAGTATTTTATTATATATGTATATGTCTGTATTTATACTTATTATATACATAACCCCTTTATCCATTCATTCATTGATGAATACCCAATCTTCTTGAATTTGCCGAGAATTGCTTTGTGGCCTAACATGTGATCTACACTGGAAAATGTTCCATGTGCACTTCAGAAGACTTCGTATTCTACTGTCTTTGGATGGAATATTGTATTTAATGAGTCCATCTGATGTAATGTGTCCTTTAAAGCCAATGTTTCCTCATTGATTTTCTGTTTAAATGATCTATCCAATGATATGACACAAGTGAGGTGTTAAAGTCCCCTCTTATTGTATTGCTGTCTGTATCTCCCATGAGGTACATTAATATTGCTTTAAATATTTTGGTGCTTCTATGTTGGGTGCACATATATTTACAGAGGTTATATTCTCTTCCTAGATTGGCCTTCTTTATCATTAGTAATAATCTTCTTTGTTTATTTTTAATCTTTGTTTTAAAGTCTATTTGTCTGATATGAATGTATCTATAGCACTCTTCTTTTTGTTTTCATTTGTATGAAATACCTTTTTCCATCTCTTCCCTTTCAGTCAGTGTGTGTCCTTCTGAAGTGAGTCTCGTGTTGGCAGCATAGGGGTGGGTCTTGTTTTTTAAATTTATTTAGCTTCTCCATGTCTTTTGATTTGATTTGAATTCAATTCATTCACATTTAAAGTAATTACTGATATGTACGTAATTACTGCCATTTGGTTAATATTTTTCTGGCTGTTTTTATAGTTTCTCTCTGTTCCTTTCTTCTCCCCTTCTCTCTTACCCTGTGGTGTGAGAGCTTTCTTTAGTGTTACATTTTGATTCCTTTCTCATTTTCTTTTGTGTTTTTACTATAAGTTTTAACTTTATGGTTGCTGTGACATTTTCATATAACATCCTATGTATATATATTATGTATATAATGGTCAGTTTTAAGTTGATAAGAACTTAAAATTGAATACATTCTAAACTTTATATTTTTAACTCCCTACTTTTCACATATTTTTATTTTATGCACCCCTGAACTAATTATTATAGTCTTACTTTTACTGTTTTTGTCTTTTAATCCTCATACTTGTTTTATAAGTCATTGACTCACTATTTATACTATATATTTACCTTTTACAGTTAGAATTTTACATGTGCATTGTTCCTTGTTCTTAATTAGTGTCTTTTCTTTTCAGCTTAAAAAAGTCCCTTTAAGGGTACCTGGGTGGCTCAGATGGTTAAGTATCTGCCTTAGGCTCAGGTCATGGTCCCAGGGTCCTGGGATTGAGTCCAGCATCAGGCTCCCTGCTTGGTGGGGAGTTTGCTTCTCTTTCTCCCTCTCTTCCAGCTTGTTCTCTGGCTTACTCTCTCTCTCCAAAAAATAAAATAAAATAAAATCTTAAAAAAAAAACAACCCATCCCTTTAACATTTTTTGTAAGACCAGTTTAGGGGTGATGAAGTCCTTTAGGTTTTATCTGGAAAATGCTTTTTTTAAAGGTTGATTTTATTTATTTATTTATTTATCAAGAGAGTGTGAATGAGAGTAGGGGCGGAGAGAGAGAGAGAGAGAATCTTACACAGACTTTGCATTGAGCGGGTAGCTGGACATGGGGTTCCATCTCTTGACCCTGAGATCATGACCTGAGCTCAAATGAAGAGTCAGACAGTTAACCAATTCTTAACCCACTGAGCCACCCAGGCGCCCCAACAGTTAACCAATTCTTAATGGCCACCCAGTTGCCTCTATCTCGAAAACTCTTAATCTCCCCTTTAATTCTGAATAATAACCTTGCTGGGTAGAGAATTCTTGGTTGAAAGTTTTTTTTTCTTTTAGCACTTGAAATATTTCATGTCACTTTTTTTTTTCCTGGACTGCAAAGTTCTGCTGAAAAATCCACTGACAGCCTTATGGGATTTCCTTTGTACATAACAATTTATTCTCTTGCCACTTTTAAAATTCTCTCTTTAATGTCAGCATTTTAGTTATACTGTGTCTTGTTGTGGCTTTCTTTGGGTTCACATTTTTTGGAACTCTCTGGGCTTCCTGGACATGGATGTCTCTGTCCTTCCCCAGATGAGGGAAAATTTCAGCCATTATTTCCTCAAAGAACTTTTCTGGATCTTTCTCTCTCTTTTCTCTTTTGGGGACACCTAAATGTGAATAATATTTTACATGATGTTGCTCCAATGGTTCCTTTAAGCTAGCTTCACTTTTTAAAATTCTTTTTTGTTTTTCCTGCTCTGCCTGAGTGAATTCCACTGTTTTGTCTTCCAGCTTGATGATCCATTCTTCTGCTTCACCCAGACTGTGGTGAACCAGCTAGTGTATTTTTCAATTCAGTTATTGCATTCTTCAGTTTTGTAACTTCCATTTGGTACTTTGTTACATTTTCTATCTCTGTTGATGTTCTGTGTTCATCCAGTCTCCTGAATTTGGTGAGCATTTTTATAACCATTACTTTGAACTCTTTATCAGATAGGTTGCTTATCTCTGTTTCATTTAGGTCTTTTTCTTTGGTTTCTTTTCTTGATCTTTTATTTGGAATATATTGCTCTGCCTCCTCATTTTGCCTGCGCCTCTTTGTTTCTACGTATTATGCAAATCAGCTACCTCTCCTAGTCTTGAAGGAGTGGTCTTATGTAGGTGATGTCCCATGGCACAGAAGTGCTATCCTCCTTGGCCACCATAGCCAGGGGCTCAAGAGGTTTCCTCTGTGTGAGCCGCATGTGCCCACCTGCTGTGGTGAAGCTGTGGCTGTGGTGTAAGGGTGAAAGGGACTCTTGCTCAGCCCAGTGGTAACACATGACAGTGATTCAGGGGTGGGCTGGTCCCTCAATGGGGCATGACCTTTGCTAACAAGTCAGTGGGGAGAGTTTCAAAATGATACTTGGTAGCACCAACGTTAACAAGTTAGAAAGAGATCATAAAAATGATGCCCAGTGATCCAAAATGACATTTGCCAGTGTCTCTGTCTCTTGAGAGAATGCCATGAAGTTTCTTTCTTTTGGGCAGATACTTTAATATTAGTAAGTGGGTCTTCTTCACATATGGTCTAGGTACTTTTCAAGCTGGTATTTTTGTCTGGGTCCCATGGCAGGTGAGTCTATGTGTGAGCCCTTTTAGAGCAGATTTCCCACTCCTTAAAGTTCTATGATTTTCCTGAATGTAATCCCCTTGGTTTTCAAAGCCATGTGTTTTGGGGGCTCATCTCTCTTGTGCAAGATTTAGAAGTTGGGGTGCCTGATAGAGGACAGACCCCTTGTTTCTCAGGAAAAATATTCCATATTTTGGAGATCTCTCCTGATTGTACATTGCTGTGCCTAGACTTTTTGTTTGTTTGTTTGTTTGTTTGTTTTATGATACCTAGTTTTTGCTCTTCCTATCTGTTTTGATGCTGCCCTCATCCTTTGTTGTGGAAGCTCTGTTTATATAGTTCTTAGTCTTTTTTGGAGGAAATTATTTTATATGTAGCTGTACATCTGTTGTACCCATGGGAGAAGGTGAGTTCAGGATCTTCCTATGCCACCATCTTGAACCCTCCTCTCATGAGCATTTTGTTCTTAAAAAAGATGTTAAGTGGTAGGGGAATTTTAATTTCATTTGCACCAGTAATCATGCATATTGCATGGTTATGGTAAAGATAAGTGTTTTGCCAGATTTTCCATGTAAGATAAAAGCAAAGTAGTTTACAGATCATATTTAACTTTTGTCATTGGTTACACTGAATGGATCCTCTTCCAGAAAGCTATATTTAGAAATGCAGACTCTTTCCCTGACTGCTACTACCACATACATACATGCACATGCACACACACACACACACACACACACACAAATAAAGAAAGTTCCTTTGGAACCTCCTCAAGACATTTTACCTACATAAGTATTAGGACCTATGGTATATAATAGTTGTCAGTTATCTACCCACAAACACTTTTTTTGGAAATCAGATATTTCTCTAATGATTCCAAAAGAAAGGAAAGAAATGCAAGGGGTACATTATAACAAGATCGTAGTTGAGAGTGTTATTCCTATAAGATGTAACAATGCTCAAATTTTAAGAGAACAAAATCACAGAAAAATAAGCCATTCATTTCTAAATTTGCTAACCATATTTTAGCTGTAGTGTCAGGTTTCTTTATGAACATTTATTTTGTACTATCTTCCAACATAACATATTTCTGTAGGTTTTAAGAACAAAGCAACTTATCTGGCTGGCAATAGATCATGAGAGGATCTAAGTAACCACAAACAGTTTGAAATTAATTAATACACATCCATAGTACACATGTAAGTGAGTGCTCACAAAATGTTACCAATTATTACTATTACTAGTATAACTATTTCTATGGGTCTTAACCTTTTCTATAAGCGATGACTTGCAGTTCATGCATCCGGTTAGATCAGATTATGACTTTCAGGAAGCTGAGGGCTATATGCAGGGATTCGGATAAATAGATGGGGGTACTTCCTAAACTAATGAGATGAAGAGGGACAGTAGCAAAACCCCTCCAGAATGGAGAGAAAAATCTCATGCATTTGAAAAGAAAGGGTGTACAAATGGGAAAATGATTACTGCATTTTGTTTTGATAGTTCACAGATGCTTATAAGGACTCAAACTATAGCTCCTGATGGCTGCCTTCTATTGGCACAATACAAACATTTATGGCATCTAGAACAATCTGTGGACACAGCTGAAGAAAGGAATTCATTAAGCATCAGTTAACATCTGGTGCCCTCTGATGACCTCACTCCTGAGAAAGTGTGATGTTGCAACCAAGTGCTGAGAAGATAAGTACTAGAGAAATGAAGGAGGTGTCTGATGAATGCTCAGTGGAAAAAATGTTCAGCTGCCAGGAAATGGATGTGCTCAAAAAGATTATTCAGAAACTCCTAGTGATGATAAAGGAGAGGAGATAGGGCCATTTTTGGATATTTCAAAAATTGAATTAAATTATACATAATGTAAAATTTACCATCTTAGGCAATTTTAAGTGTACAAGGAAGTAGGGTCATTTTTGCCCATCAGTGGAAGAGTAGATAGAAGAGACTTGTGGCTTGCTTTCTGACAAAGACATTAGAATTGCTTATAATTCTGTGCATTTCTAAAATTGTTTTGAGTCATTCACAAAGTAGACTTTCTTTTTTTTCATAATGCAGAAATTTTTAGGTTTTTATTGCTGAGCCTTTTATCAATCTCAAATTTTGGGGATTGCATCTTGATTAGACAAGTCTTTTACTTTTGCTCCATTAACTACACAGTCACTATACTAAATTCTTCAGGACTTCTTTCAACTCTTGTTGTACTTTCTCATCCTTCTACAGTCTCACATTTTTATTTACTTATTTGACAGAGATCACAAGTAGGCAGAGAGGCAGGCAGAGAGAGAGAGAGATGAAGCAGGCTCCCTGCTGAGCAGAGAGCCTGATGTGGGGCTCGATCCCAGGACCCTGAGATCATGACCTGAGCTGAAGGCAGAGGCTTTAACCCACTGAGCCACGCAGGCGCCCCTACAGTCTCACATTTTTAAAGCAAATTATTCCATTTCCAGCTTCCATGTATACTTCAATCAGCCATTAACAAACATAGAGAAAGCACTTTTCTGTGGTCAGTGGTGAACAAATTCTTTACACCTCAAGTATCACAAGTAGTTGACATAAGAAAAAAGGAAACAGAGGAGACTGTAGATTATGAATATGAAAAGAAGAACTGAGAGGGAAAGAAAAATGAAAAGGGGAGGAAGAAAGGGATATTAGTGGTGGTGGTGAAGGGTATTGAAATGTCACCAACAGTTTATTCAAATGTAACTGTTACATATAGGTTGCTGTTGTCCTCTTGAAGAGACCAGGTCCTGAAAATGCCTTTGTTTTTGGGTATTTATTTTTAATGTGATTAATCTATTTTTTTCAAAACCCTGGCTGATATCTACTAAGGTACAGATCACTTAGTGCCTCCCAGTGATTGTTATACCTCTTCCTGTTAGTCATATAACCCCCACGGCTATAGATGACATTTCTACTCTTGCCTTCCAGGTTGATATGGCCATATGACTGAGACTGGGCTAATGAGATGCAGGGAGAAGTCATGTGTGGTTGTCTCCTTTATGATGAAGCCTCATGCCCTGGACTTTACTTTTCCCTTTCCTATAGGCTGTGTTGGGTTCTGTGGTTCGTGGGGAGTCTGCTTGAGATTCTCTCCCTCTTCCTCTGTGAAGTCCCCTTCCCATGGTGTGATCTCTCTCTCTCTCAAATAAAACAAATCTTAAAAAGGGAGGGGATTGTTTTGCTGTTTCTTATGTGGACTGTGAAAGTTCCAATTCAAATTGCATTTTGCTGTCTCTGTTTTAGGGAAACAACCTCCCCCCCACCAAGTATCCTAACACTTAAGGTATTTTTTATTTTTATTTATTTATTTAAAGATTTTATTTATTTATTTGACAGAGAGAGATCATAAGTAGACAGAGCAGCAGGCAGAGAGAGAGGAGAAAGCAGGCTTCCTGCCAAGCAGAGAGCCTGATGCGGGACTCAATCCCAGGACCCTGAGATCATGACCTGAGCCGAAGGCAGAGGCTTTAACCCACTGAGCCACCCAGGCACCCTTAAGGTATTTTTAAAAAAATATTTATTCATTTATTAATAAGTAAAGCCTGATGCACGGCTGGATCTCACTACCCTAAGATCATGACCTGAGCTAAAATTGAAAGTAAGATGCTTAACAGACTGAGCCACCCTGGCACCCCTGTAACACTCAAGGTCTTTTTTTTTTTTTTAAGATTTTATTTATTTACTTGACAGACAGAGATCACAAGTAGGCAGAGAGACAGGCAGAGAGAGAGGCAGAGAGAGGGGGCCTGATGCGGGGCTCGATCCCAGGACCCTGAGACCATGACCTGAGCTGAAGGCAGAGGCTTAACCCTCTGAGCCACCCTAACACTCAAGGTCTTAAAGGGATAATTTAGATATGCACAAAGCTTGCTTTTCTTATGTTTAAAAAATATAAACCATAATTCTTAGGTTTATATAGCTTTCAAGGTTAATGAAATATTCTTTAGGAAGCTTCATAAGCTTGTAAAACACGGCTTGTGTAGGACATAATGATAGCTCATACATGATGTTTATTATTTAAAACGTGAATTAACATTCAGTGAACCCACTGTTTGTGTTTTCTTCATTCCTGACTAGAAGGCATTTCGTTAGTCAGCATTATATTAAAAGTATTCAGTGTAACTGCTGGTGTTTTCATACAGTGGTTTGCTCTGCTTGTCTTCCCCCATAGTAACTTAGCAAAATGCTTTAGAAAGCTTTTAAGCCTAAAATACACTATGAGTCTTGGTTTTTGGTCCACATTCCATAAAAGGAGAAAATGATAGCAGTTTGAAATGCCACAGAAACAGTTTAAATAATTGAAGCTGTAAAGGGGAGGGAATTTTCTGTGCCGAGGTGATCAGGGAGTTGCAGAAGTTGACAGCATTCATAGATATTTTCAATACTTAAGAAAAAATGCACTTTATTTTCATTTCTAGACTGTGACCAAAGCTACTTCTTTCAGTTATTTTCATTCTTGAAAAAGACAAGTTATTTCTCTTTAAAATCTGTACCTTCCTTTGCAATCCATTCTACAATTGGTATTTTTTTTAAAGATTTTATTTATTCATTTGACAGAGATCACAAGCAGGCAGAGAGTTAGGCAGGGAGAGAGAAGGAAGCAGTCTCCCCGCTGAGCAGAGAGCCCGATGTGGGGCTCGATCCCAGGACTCTGATACCATGACCCGAGCCGAAGGCAGAGGCCCAACCCACTGAGCCACCGAGGCGCCCCTACAATTGGTATTTTTAAAGTCACTTGAAAGTAACTCTGCTATTCAAAATTTCATCCCTCTTTCCTGATCATAAAACCTCACATTCAGGAGACACTCCCCCCCCCCCAAACACGTTTAAAAGTATTTTTATTGACTTTAAACATGCAATATCTTGACAAGCTATGACATTCTTCTTAATTTTCCCCCCTTTTTTGGGATCCTGATTTCACTTCTATAATTTCATCCTTCCTCAGTATTATTTTTACTCTTGGCCTTTATACTAAACTGGAATCTTACTATAATGTACACACACACAGACAGTGTTGGTCTGGTTACTCTTTTGTGAGCTATTGGGGTTTTTCACATGGCTTTTAATCACAAGTGCCTTCTGCAAAGCTTATGAGACACTGATCTAGAAGGTTTATAACCCTTAAGATGTCTTTAATAAAAGGGATTATAAAGTAGCATCTGAGACTTGTCAACATCTAATAAAGGTTATCACCTGAGAATCTCTACAGCTTTCTTATCTAAAGAAGGTATATGATTTTCTGAAGTCTATTTTTGTGCCCATCACTATTATAGCATGATTTTTAAATTTATGTTCTAATATTAGCAACCCTCTATGTGGAAAGTTGTAGAAGTAAATTAAAACAACTGAATCTTCTGGTCTATAGAAAAATGACCAATTAAATCATTTCATAAAGATGAATGCTTTCTCTAACATATTTACAGAGTAATCTATATTACTAGTATTCTATTTGTCATTATATTAATAAGCTTGCTTTTTCCCTTAACACTTAAATCTTGTGGACAATGCTCTTTATTATATCGAGTTGACACAGATAAAATATTGAAAGAGGTAAAACTCTGGGGATTTTCACAAAGTCCAAGGGAAAGGAAAGACTAAAGCCATTTGTTCACATCTGGATGATGTTTCACGGCATTTTAACTCCTTGATGCTGGCTGTTGGAATACCCTGCAATGGAAACCTAATGGCAAGCTTTGCTGACTGGATGTGCATTCTGAATCACTCTCACAGACTAATGAAAATACTCATTGATCTGATTAAGTTAATTGATCCAGTACTTTAATTTAGCATGACCACGTGCACCACATAGTAAAAAGATTGTGATAACAAAAATTAAGACAAAATTAATAGTTATTAGACATAAGTAGTTCTTATGAGCAGGAAATTGTGATTCTGAAACATTACTTCATTAGTACTTTTTTCTACCACTACTTAGTCAAATTTATGCTTCTTGACTTTCTCATTTGAAATAGGAAAGAGCCTCTTAAGATTCCATGGCTAAAGCCTTATTTTATTTATTTTTTAAAAAGATTATTTATTTATTTGACAGGGGGAGAGAGAGAGAGAGAGAGAGAGAGAGAGAGACAGCAAGAGAGGGAACACAAGTGGAGGGGTGGGTGGGAGAGGGAGAAGCCAGCTTCCTGCTGAGCAGGGAGCCTGACACAGGGCTCGACCCTAGGACCCCAGGACCATGACCTGAGCCGAAGGCAGGAACTCAATGACTGAGCCACCCAGGAGGCCCAGGGATAAAGCTTTAAAGCACTTTTTAAAAATTTTTAATTTTTTCAGCATAACAGTATTATTTTTGCAACACACCCAGTGTTTAAAGCACTTTTTGACATATCTTGGTTCTTCCTTTCTTTCTTTTTTTAAAGATTTTACTCTTTTATTTGAGGAGGATAGAGAGAGTGAAAAAGTGAGAGCACAACAGCAGGAGGAGGGAGAAGCAGACTCCTCACTGAGCAGGGAGTCTGGTGGTGTCTGATCCCAGGACAATGCAGGGATTATGACCTGAGCTGAGGCAGCCGCCCAATTGACTGAGCCACCCAGGTGCCCCTTGGTTATTTCCTTCTTGTCTTTTTTATATCTGTCTTTATTTTCCTAAATTTATACAGTGTGAACATACTGCTTTTATAATTTAAGAAAATATAAATTATAGCATTAAAACGTTACCATATATTCTATTTCAAGGTAGCACCACAGATCATGCACTATCTTCTTCCACTATCTCTTTTCTCCAATAGTCAACAGTCATAGAGAGTTCTCTCAGTCAAGATCAGCTCTGTGACTCTAAATATGCTGGGAAAAATATCATTGTATATACTATTTTTTTTAAAGATTTTATTTATTTATTTGACAGAGAGAAATTACAAGTACACTGAGAGGCAGGCAGAGAGAGAGAGAGAAGGAAGCAGGCTCCCTGCTGATCAGAGAGCCCGATGCGGGACTCGATCCCAGGACCCTGAGATCATGACCTGAGCCGAAGGCAGCGGCTTAACCCACTGAGCCGCCCAGGCGCCCCATTGTATATACTATTGATTAATGATACTAGTTTGAAACATTATTAACAAAATGTAAGTATTAGAAGAGACATCTTCCTCATCCATAGTTAGGGACTGTGTGGGATTCCTCAACACAAATGAACATTTAAAATCAGCTCTGTTGAATCTGGGCTTATTATTATTTTATTTCTATATATTTTTAAAATTTTTATTTATTTATTTGACAGAAAGAGAGAGATCATGAGTAGGCAGAGAGAGAGAGGAGGAAGCAGGCTCCCTGCCGAGCAGGGACCCCGATGCGGGGCTCGATCCCAGGACCCTGAGATCATGACCTGAGCCGAAGGCAGAGGATTAACCCACTGAGCCACCCAGGTGACCCTACTTCTATATTTTTTAAAGATTTCATTTATTTATTTGACAGAGAGACAGAAAGAGAGAGTACAAGTAAGCAGAGCAGCAGGCAGAGGGAGAGAGAGAGGGAGAAGCAGGCTCTCTGTTGAGCAGGGAGCCCAATGTCGGGCCCTGGGATCATGACCTGAGCTGAAGGCAAATACTTCACCAACTAAGTCACGCAGGAGCCCAAATCTGTGCTTATTTTTAAACTAACTCCCATCAACATCTTTCTTTTCATCAACATCTTACTCCAAAAACAGGGGTTTGATACAGTATGAATGAAACCCTTCCACTTAGAGTTTTTCATGACAATAAATAAGGTTATATTCTATAGCAATATTTGCTCTTTTTGGAAAGCCAGAGAAGAGGTGTGAACAGTGTTCATGCTCTCACTTTTATTTAAGCCAACATAATCACTTCCATTTGTTCAACTACTCTTTAAATTTTCAGAAAGCCTTCTATTCTCACTGTAATAATCAAGATTATTCATCTTAGAAAAACATTGAAAACAAGTTCAAATTGGACATTTCCTTTCGATATTAGGAATGACTGTTTGGGATGGGGGATAGTAGAGGGGCAAATTGAGTAAATTCATTATATACTAATCCTCTTGTTTATCTAATTTGTATACATACATGTGAACAATTCTCTTGGAACAGCTGTGAGGGTCCCGCCCTCTGGTTTCTACATTACTTCCTTCATTATCCCCCAAGTACCAGCATGTTCACAAAGCACAATGATTAGAGATCCCATACTCTAGCACCCACCAAGGCTTGCCATCTTTGAGAGTGCACAATGTGATAGCTTCATAATGTGCCAATTTGGCTAACTAATTAGCCAAACTAAATGTAACTAACTTACATTTCCCAGAATTCCGTTTTCTTGTACGTGTCCTTCAGGGTAAGCTATGAGAGAGATTTTCTCATACTAGTGGAAGGATGGAAGGGAAGCAGCAGCCATTTTTCAGTGTGTGTGTGTGTGTGTGTGTGTGTGTGTGTGTGTATGTGTATATGCACGTACATGTGCACACACATTCTTCTGGTATGTCAACTCACTTTCTTGACATGAAGTCACAGTTGGGCCTGAAATTGCTCTTTTTTCCCCTGTATCTTCTCTCAGTGTCTCTGACTTCTGGGCAGGACACGTGTATGTTTAGTTCTATGATGAAGGGCCTTGGCTTATTCTTGTTGGTAAGGTCCGAGGCAGCAAAAACTGACATGTGTTTGTCCATTCAGTGAAGTTCAAGCCTGCTCATAATCTTCCCACTTGACTGCATGTCCTGTAAACTGTGAGCCCAGTTCACACTCAAGGGCTTCTATCTGACTTATCATCTTCTCTCCCTGACAACACACCAGTGAAGTTTAGGCTTCAGCGTTAAACACAAAGATAGTCAAGTAGAGACTACGTAGTCCCCAAAAGTGTGTGAATGAATTATCTGCAAATAAATAATTATTTATAAATATATATATGTATATGTATTTTATGTTTGGCTGTTTTTTCCTTTAATCCACTTCTCACACTACAGATACATGGATAGTTTCATATATATAAAGGACTTTAATGGCTTTACCATCCACATTCTACTGATCTCCAAATCTAAGTCTTTCACCTGGCCTTCTCTCCTGCATGGATGTCTCTGCTTGGATCTCCCATAAGCATTTCCTGCTTAACATGTCAGCAGTTTGACTAGACATCTGGCTCTCAAAATTGTTCATCCTTCTGATTTCCCGATTTTAGCGAACGTGATCTAACATGTAGTAGGCATTTAGTAAATCCTTATTGGAGAGTTAGTGAATAAATAACCATGGTCAGGAAAGATACTTTGCCACTATTAGGTGCTGAGGATGAATAACAGGAGCCCAATTCACCCAACTAGCTCTTATTCAAATTATGGGAAAGGGACAGTTCAATAAGAAAGCCTCATTCCAGTAACCTCTAATTTCCTTCCTCTAAGTCAGCTTTAAATTGTTTGGCATTCCGGTCTCTTGAAAGAACTGATGAAAGAGAAGCCCTTCCCCTGTCATGAAAATATTTTCTGTGTTTACAATTTTAAAGCTCCTTGAAATTCATTCATCCACCCAAGAATCCTAGGTTAAGGATCTGTGATCTGCTTAAAATAGGATATTAGAAAACACTAATTATTTTATATAGGAGTTATAATCTCACAGGAAGGTGGTGGGGGATTCATGCTGTTTTTAGTTATCTTTTTTGTCTATTTGAGTGACTAGAAATGAAAACCTACAGTTGTTTGTCAAAACAAACATGTTTGTCCTGCTGGGACCTTTGAAAAGAAATAACTGAAACACTAATGATTTATCAAGTGAAAATAAAGAAGCTAAAGGTTTAAAAAATAAGCTATTCTGTTTAAGATATTAAGATACCATTAGTGAGGCTTTATAATCATAATGTTTACCTGGAATTTCATAAATCCATCTTAAAATTGTTTTTATGTGCTAAAAATGTGAAAACTACTTCTGTATTAAAATGACTGGTACTGGTTATATCATCTAAATTTTCAACCATTCTTTCTCCAGTTAATGGACTTATTATAGACCTTTAGGAATATGACATAATTTTATAAACATTTGAATATTAACTGGTTCACCAGTTTGTGGGAAAGTCCAAAATGAATTTTTAAAGAATAGCTGCTTCTTCAAAATGTCCTTATTCTGAAAACAAAATGCAGTTCCGTAATGGAAGACGAGATAAACAAAAGCAAACTACAGTCATAATAGAACATAAATGAGAAATTATCACCATAGCTGAAAATACAGACTTGAGACAAGAAATTTGACAATAAATTCACTGTGGTTATAGTTTCTCCTACATTCCAGAGTAGGTAAGGCCACTGGGACAGTATTTATAACCTCTTTCTTAAATGTGTCTGTCTGTCAACAAATTAGCACCTAGGTTGATGCATTAAAGAGCAATTAATTGGCTGGCAGAGGCATATGGATAGGGATCACAGAAGGAAATCCCTCTGGCTGTGTCTACTCATGGAAAGCAAGATGGGAAAAGAGATTAGAAAAAAGGAATCATTGGAAACTTGTCACCTCAAGATTGCAAAATCAACGCCCCTGGATACTTTAAGAATATAATATTTTCCCTAAATGATGTTTCCTCTTGTATTCTTCAGCATAAGTGATGGAACTTTCTTTAAGTATGTGTTGTACCTGTTTGTTTATATGTATGTATATAAAACAAGCAAAATTATATATGTGTTTATATATATACTTTTTAGTTTAAATATAAATAAATTTTAGATAAACTAGGGGAATGTTCAACCTAGAACCTTAAATGGGTGACTGAAATCTTATATGTCCAGACGGTTTAAGGCAATGATGCACAGTTAACACTCTTCTGTATAAAAGTACACATTCAAAGTCTCTGAAAACACAGAATGGAGGCTAACAAAGCAGATCCCCTGGCTGATTTTGTGCTCTGGACATCAATTTGTAATCCTTATTCTAAATCATCAGCATAGTGTTTGGAATCCAGGGCCCTAAGTCAGCTAAATCTATATCCAAATAAAACTCAGCCACATACTGTCTCCTTGTCTTTAACCAACTTATGTCACTTAACCTCTCTAATACTTTCTCAGTTGCAAAACCGACTCTAAGAATAGTTAACTCCTGGATTTATTATGAGGATTAAATATGTGAATAAGGTATATAAAGCACATTAGCACATTGTAAATTAGCACAGAGGTGTTAAGTAGGGGGTGTTAGTAGTGGTAAAAATGATGATACACAGCCCTAACAAATCCAGTGCCTACTAGGTACCAAGATATACGTTATCTCTTGATAAAACAGAACTAGTTTTCTGCTACCAAGAGTTCCCCTACTTGATTTTCACATTGCCATGTTTTCTTTTCATTAACCCAGTGTTAATAGATCGTGCCATGTTTCCCTTCATTCTATATTAGTCTCCATAAGCATTGAACTCAAAGTTAACCTATCCAAAGGATAAAAGAGCAAGTGCTGTCTGCTTGAGTGAAGGCTCTTCACTGCTGTGTTGTTCTGATGAATTTCAGAATGGGACACACCTTCTCTTGCCATCCTCCATTCTCAATTGTTTTCCCATCTCCAATCTCACTTGTAGTTGCTGTCTTACCTACCATTCCACAGCTGTCTTTTAGAACTTAGACTTGATCCAGCCTATCCAGAAAGCGTTTTTCAAATATTCCCATCTATTTCTCCCATGAACTTCCCAAGAGGCCATACAAGATCTTGCTATATTCTCTAGATACTGTCTAAATTCAATCCATTTCCTCAGGTACAATATGACTTTGCTTCTTCTTTTTTTTTTTTTTTAAGATTTTTTTATTTATTCATTTGACAGACAGAGATCACAAGTAGGCAGAGAGGCAGGCAGAGAGAGAGAGAGAGAGGAGAAAGCAGGCTCCCTGCCGAGCAGAGAGCCCGATGTGGGGCTCGATCCCAGGACCCTGGGATCATGACCTGAGCCGAAGGCAGAGGCTTTAACCCACTGAACCACCCAGGCACCCCTTGACTTTGCTTCTTTACCAGACTGTAAACTTATTTGCAAACAAGGGTTGTGTCTAAATAAAAACTTATGAGTACACCCTCTCATTTTAGCTCCAAGGACTCTCAAAACATCATTATGATAGTGTAAAAGTTTCAGAGATTAAATCCATAAGGAAACATAAGGTATTTTTCCTTGTCTTGTGAGGATTCACTTTATGGTCATTCACAAACAAGCAAACAAGATAATAAATAAACAACAAACTTTCAGTTCCAGAGCACTATGAAATACTGTCCTATTTTCAGGAACTGCCCATAGTAACATTCTTCTCAATAATGAAAAAAGCAATTGCATACCTATGTGAGAGTCTAAGGCAGGTAAATTAGAACCCAAATCCAGGCAATTACGTTAAATCACATTTGAGTGGGAATAGGAAATGTGTTATGCAGTCAAAGCCACAATATTATATTTAACATTTCTGGAACCTATGAACAACTATGCCTATCAGCATAAAAACTCATACATTGTTTTATGGACTATCTTCCAACATTGTATTTCAAATCTTTGAGTATGGGGTATGTGTAAAGTCATTTAACTATGGCTTTTATGTCTAGCAAGTCCTTTGAACTGGTATATATTTTTTAAAGATTTTGTTTATTTGTCAGAGACAGAGTGCACAAGCAGGGGGAACAGCAGGCAGAGGGAGAAGCAGGCTCCCTGCTGAGCAAGGAACCCAACATAGGACTCACTCCTAGGAACCCGGGATCATGACCTGAGTGGAAGGCAGACACTTAACTAACTTGAGTCACCAAGGTGTTCCTGAAATGGTATTAATAGTCATGCACAATCAGTGAAAAATTTCCCAAATCTTCCTTCACTACAGGTTAAAAGTCTCTTAAGATAAATTACATTGGCATTGTTTTCTCCCATGTAAACTCTAAGGCAACTGTAGAAGATTTTCATAGGCATTGCAACTCACACTAAATCAAACCATCCAACTCAAACCTTGTAAGTGAAGATTTTCATTTTAATCTGGGTCTCTTACTCATGGATAAGAGTATGTATAATGATCTTTTGAGTAGTTCTTAGTAACAGAAGTCCCCTTCCTAAAACCTATAAGAATATAACAATGTCCATCAATGACATCACCAGTACAGCCCTCTGAGTGAGATCTATCAGAGGAGGCTCATGGAGTCCTGAGCTTCAGAGCCTATGAGGAGGATTCTGGGACCAAAAGCTATATCTAGCATTTTGGGCTAAAAAGCCTCTCCGTGGATACTGGTCGTGACTCCCCTTCTGTCCCTAGTGATGGCCATTTGGGAAAGCAGGACATTCATCCTGAATCAAGAAAGAGTCTGGAAGCTTTTGATTTTGATGAAGATCAAAAGCTTCTGCACAGCAAAGGAAACAGTCAAGAAAACAAAGAGGCAACCCACGCAATGGGAGAAGATATTTGCAAATGATAGTACAGACAAAAGGTTGATATCCAGGATCTATAAAGAACTCCTCAAACTCAACACACACAAAACAGACAATCATATCAAAAAATGGGCAGAAGATATGAACAGACACTTCTCCAATGAAGACATACAAATGGCTATCAGACACATGAAAAAATGTTCATGATCACTAGCCCTCAGGGAGATTCAAATTAAAACCACATTGAGATATCACCTTACACCAGTTAGAATGGCCAAAATTAGCAAGACAGGAAACAACATGTGTTGGAGGGGATGTGGAGAAAGGGGAACCCTTTACACTGTTGGTGGGAATGCAAGTTGGTGCAGCCTCTTTGGAGAACAGTGTGGAGATTCCTCAAGAAATTAAAAATAGAACTTCCCTATGACCCCGCTATTGCACTCCTGGGTATTTACCGCAAAGACACAGATGTAGTGAAAAGAAGGGCCATCTGTACCCCAATGTTTATAGCAGCAATGGCCACAGTCACAAAACTGGAAAGAACCAAGATGCCCTTCAACGGACGAATGGATAAGGAAGATGTGGTCCATATACACTCTGGAGTATTATGCCTCCATCAGAAAGGACGAATATCCAACTTTTGTAGCAACATGGATGGGACTGGAAGAGATTATGCTGAGTGAAATCAGTCAAGCAGAGAGAGTCAGTTATCATATGGTCTCACTTATTTGTGGAGCATAACAAATAGCATGGAGGACATGGGGAGTTAGAGAGGAGAAGGGAGTTGGGGGAAATTGGAAGGGGAGGTGAATCACGAGAGACTATGGACTCTGAAAAACAATCTGAGGGTTTTGAATGGGTGGGGGGTGGGAGGTCGGGGTACCAGGTGGTGGGTATTAGAGAGGGCACAGATTGCATGGAGCACTGGGTGTGGCGCAAAAATAATGAATACTGTTATGCTGAAAATAAATAAAAAATAAATTAAAAAAAAAAAAAAAGAAAGAAAGAGTCTGGAAACACAGGCCTTCAGGGAGCAGAGCAACAGAGGGAAATCTGGCCAAAGCAAAGGTTTGACTCTTACTCTGTTGGTGCCAGCATCCTTTATACTGCCCTTAATGAGGCAGTTTGAATGGTTCATGAGAAGGAAACTGGGAGTTAAAGAAATTGGAGATAGGTCCCATATGAAAAGCGTGGTTACATGTGATGGAGTGTAGGGACGCCTCTGTGAGGAAGAAGGGAGGAGGCAACACTGGTGGTGCTCCAGGGACCCGGGACTCAGAAGCACTGAACCCAGAGAAGGGATTTCAGACCTGTCTGGGTATCAGCGTGGCCCAGATCAAGAATCTATTTATGTCACAAGCTTTTCTGATGACTTAGGTGCATAGCAGACTCAGGTACCTGTGGGTTTTACCTTTTGCCACAGGAGGAAATTTAGGCCTTCCGAAGGAGTGTCGGGGGGACCCCAGCTGGAATTTGGGCCTGCTTGAAGGGTTCAGAGGAGTCACGAGGGTTTGAAGGCTTGTAGGCCCAGAGATTGTGTCCTAGGCACTAAAAGGTGAGCAGAATTTGGAGAGAACAACTGACTGGAATCCCAAGATGGCTAAACCAAGTTAAGTTGGGATGAAGCCTTGAAATCTCCGTGGTAGGGATTGGTAAATAATACAGTATGATTTGGTGATCCACATTTTGGAAAACAGCCATTTTCTCTGGAGGCTGCTGAAATGGTGTTAGCATAATTAAAAAAGATAATGCTGTTAGCGTCATCTTTTCCGGGGCAGAATGAGTTTGATGGAAGTAGTAGGAACTCTTACCTCACTTTAATGGCAGTTAGGTGTTGTGGAACCTCACCTTATTCCAGAGTAAGCCTGGCTGTATTCAAAAAGGTCTGCGCTCTTCCTACCCCAAGCGCTGCAGCCAGGCTGCACACAGTTAGGAAATAGCGAGTAGTTAGAAAAGAGGGGGAGTGGGCTGGGCCTACATTTTGCAACTGCTGCTAATTTCTGGTATTTAGTTTCCATGGATGCTGCTGGTTTAAAGCTATGGCCTGGCTCCCAGTTACAAGTTTCCCAGCTGTGATTAGAGAAGCTGCTGCTCTTAACTCTCAGGTGGAAATGAGCTTAGCTGATAAGTGGAACAGACAGAGGCAAGGTAGAAATGAAAAGCAGAATTTCAGTGCTACGAAGTTATCTGGAGTTCGAAGTTTTCTCCATCTTTAACATTCTTATTCCTTAGTTATAGTAAAACTTCTTTAGAGACAAGTACTACCAGATAGTGTATACATAATATATACATACATATATATATACCGTATGTATATGTACACACGCATACATAGAAGATGAATGACATGTGAGATCAGACAGTCATGGTAAAAAAATAAATTCAAACAATTAAGAAAGGTATAAGATGAAAAATAAAAAGCTTCTATCCGTATTCCGTGCTGTGGCTTCACTCCTCCACAGGTAACCATAGAAACAGTTCTTTCCATACATTTCTCAGCTAATATGCATATACAAACATATGCGTAGGTACATGTAAATGTATATATAAATATGCACACACACAGATATGCCTCACAGAGTACGAGTTAGATTACATCCGTACAAATAGCTCTATTTTGTCATTTTGATAGCTGTAGTTTGTTGTAATACGTGGATCCTTGCTTATTTCACCAATTCATACTCATGAACATTTTTATGTTTCCTTTTGTATTTATTATCACAGAAAGGGATGTACTAAACCTCTGTGAATAGATATCTTTACAGTAAAGTGTAATAGATCATATTTTGAAATGGATCATGGATAAAAATAGGAATTTTGAAGTGCAAATTTGACACCAGTGAGATAAATGAGAAGGATCAATCTGAGACATTGAAAGGCTGTCACAGACATGAAACTTAATGCCCAGATGCTTCCAGTCAGGAATAAACAGCAGTGAATCTCAACTGTATAGGCTACTCTTAGTTTCTTATTTGAAATACAATTTTTAATTTGGTGATGTAAATGAGCCTACATTTATTTTAGCATCTGGCTCATAAAAAAGCATGAAGCTATGCTCCATGAAACGATCATTCTTCATCGGCATTTTAAAATCAATCACACATACACATTTAGAAAAAAACTGAGCACTCTCTCTCTCTCTCTCTCTTTTTTTTTTTTTTTTTTTTTACAATTTTAAAAAGAAAACTCTGCCAAGTGGAGGAAAAGAAATGCAAACAAAAAAGTTCATCTTGGAAGCAGAATTTTGGAAGGTGATATTTCTTTTAAGAGAAAAACTGGTTGAAAACTTGGACTGTAAATATGCTAGAATCTGTTTTGAGCCAAAAGGGGTTGGCAAGCTGTAAAAAAATGTGCCTTTATTTACCGACATTAACAAGGGACATCTTTTAAAATGCTCAAAACCATTGTAGAACAACCAGTTGTTAGGTTCGGGTTACTTCTATTATTTATCTTATAGTTTTATTAAAGCTTAAATAAAGGACACTATCAAACCTTTAGGTGATCTGATGTTTGTCTTTGATTTTCAGTATTTTAAAAAGTGAGCCCCGTGAAGACCTCTGAACAACTGTTTGATGAAAAACAGTTGCTGAGGGTTTTTTCAAGAAAGCATTTTTTAGTGAGTGTGAAATTGATTGGAAAAGTAACTGGAAGGATATGTACACTGAAGTGGTCACATCACAGAAGACAGAGCTAAAGTATGGTAGCCTTCATTGGGACCACTTTTCACCCACAATTTCCTAGCTGCTGTATCATTTACAAAGGACACTGTTTCAAAGAATCACTTTTTTCATTTTTTAAAAATTTATTTGTCAGAGAGAGAGAGAGAGCACACAGGCAGGCAGAGTGGCAGGCAGAGGCAGAGGGAGAAGCAGGCTCCCCGCTGAGCAAGGAGCCCCATGCAGGACTCGATCCCAGGACACTGGGCTCATAACCTGAGCCGAAGGCAGCTGCTTAACGAACTGAGCCACCCAGGCGTCCCTTTTTTCATTTTTTTAAGGAACTTAACACAGTGGTGAAAATCATAAATTTTGTAAACAACTGTGGTTGAAATTTCCATTCTTTAGACATACTTGCATCAAAATGGGAAGACCTTAAAAACCTTTTTATTGCATGTATTTATGAAGTGTAGTGCAGGGAAGAATTTCCCAACTCCATGCAGAATTGTTAGTTGTTTTCATGGAGACAACAATAAACAAAACATGACTGTGGCAGAGACCAGCTAGTCATTCACCAAATGAATATTCCTTTCCTTCTAGGCAGACAGCCAAGTAACATTTCTAGCCTCCCTTGCAGTTAAATGCAGCCATATGACGGAGTTTTGGCCAATTGTGAGTAGGCAAAAATGATAAATGAAACTTCCAGGCCTGACCTATTAATTCTGTTCCTCCTCCCTAAAAAACTCACTAATTTCTCTATGTCCAGTCTGGATTTCAATACTCATGGTGATTTTGGCCATTTGTTGAATGTGAAGATTCTTTGTGTTCCTGGGTTCCTAAATGATTGCACAAACAGAACCCTCCACCAACAATCTGTGCCACCAATGGACTTCATTTCATGTGATCCAAAAATAAACTTCTATTATATTAAGCTCTTAAGAGTTTCTTTTTCCCATGCATTAGAACAGTTATCATTACCTTAACCAACACAGTGAGAAACAGTAGACACCTGGATGAATTTTCCCCCCACACTGAGCCCCTTACCAATAACTGTAAGGTAGAGTTATAAATATTTTTATTATTCATAACAAGATCACTATAGTCAAAATAAATATTGAGTGCTGCATACAAAGTTCAGAGGGATTATGAGTTGTCTGGGTTTCTTACTTAACTGACAAATTCAATATTATACCATTAGTTCTACATATAGAACTCTTCCAGTCATTTTTTTCTTAATGATAAAGCCCTTTTATTCTTCCCTGAGACAATAAGGAAGACTAACCTGTGTATCAGAGACCATTCACATCCACCACTGGCCACAGGTGACTTGACCTCTTAAAAGAGGATGAACTTATAAAAACATCCACCAACAGCCTGAAAAATTTTGCTCTTTTCTACCTCATGGCATCATATTGGGTATCTATCTATGTTTAGAAATCTTTCTGACTGAGCTTAGAGCATTTGAAAAACAAAACCAATCCCTTCCTATTTGTACCTTCATAGTTCTATAAATATATGTTGAATCAAAATATCATGACACCTCCGGGCGCCTGGGTGGCTCAGTGGGTTAAAGCCTCTGCCTTCGGCTCAGGTCATGATCCCAGGGTCCTGGGATCGAGCCCCGCATTGGGCTCTCTGCTCAGTGGGGAGCCTGCTTCTTCCCCCCTCTGCCTCCCTCTCTGCCTAGTTGTGATCTCTGTCTGTCAAATAAATAAATAAAATCTTAAAAAAAAAATGTGAGGATTCCTTAAAAAAAAAAAAATCATGACACTTCATCAGAGAAGCCCTGAAATGTGTCCGCCCACTTCTGTTTTTAAATCAAGAGATTCAATGTAACTGGATCTCACTCATTAGCCAATGCAACAATAAGCATCAGATGATAGATTATTATTATTATTTAAAGATTTAATTTATTTATTTGACAGAGGAACACAGCGAGAGCGGGAACACAGGCAGGGGTAGTGGGAGAGGGAGAAGCAGACTTCCCACCAACCAGAGAGCTGGATTCGGAGCTCGAATCCTGGGATCATGACCTGAGCCGAAGGCAGATGCTTAAGGACTGAGCCACCCAGGTGCCCCTGATGGTAGATTATTTTTAAAATAGTTTTAATGTTGGCTCCACCGTTAGGTGTGTTGGGCTGGAAAGTTCAATAGATACAGCCATAAGTATCTTTAGCACTATAAGTTTTTATGCACATAGTTCAACTTAAAATTTTTTCATAACATTAAATGCTTTATGCGAAACAGTTGAATGATATTAAAAATATATTTTTCTGAAAATTTATAATTTTCCTGTCCATATAATTTGAGGAGATAGTATGTCATGATTTTACTCTAGTAATTTTTATTTTTATGAATGGGAGTTTTGAGACTTGATTAGGCCATTTTAGTAGCTAAAAGATTAATAATTCCTTCCCTGTTTGTGCTAAAGCATTGTTAATAGATAAGTAAAATACAGATTATGGGAGAGCAGCAATAATCATTGCAGAAAGGAAATTCTTATTCATTGATTAGGCTCAATTATATGCAGGGGATTCCACCTACACTAATGACAAATATGTTTTCATAATTTTGCTTATGGCATACTCAACTAAAGATGTAAAATTAGAAATGCAAATCATCCAAAGAGCAAGTGTATAAAAATGAGATTTCAGTAAAGGCTTCATACAAATTTTATTTCATGGTTTGTATTTTTCATAAAGGCTCCGCAACACAATTACATTAGGAACTATAATTTTCAACTTAACTCTGGCTTCTAGGTCCTATTAGGTCCACTGTGTATTACATCTAACTCTTGCTTTTTTCCCTACCTAAAATTGTATCCTGGGAACAGTAACTATTACAAAATTATAGTGACTTGAGTGAGGAGTTGTAATCTAGATCTATTTTATTATTTTCGAGCACTTAACATATTCTATTATCATTAAGTGATAAGCACTGACTCCACCATCATCATTCTTCAAGATTTTCAATGAGTTAATATAAAATTCTGAATCAGTATCAATGATAGCTTTAACTAAATAGGGTAGTATTCAATGCCTAATGGAACCTTCTACCTTCCCCCCAAAGTTATTGCTGGTTTTCACCCTCTAATCACCTTCATTAAGAGAAACTGGATATGATCAAAACCTCTCGAGTGGAGAAAGCAGAACATGAGGCAAAACAAAACCACAGTATAAGAGGTTCTATAAACCAGAGATTAAAAGGATTACTGATTGCTTGTTTCCAGTCGGCATGCATAGGTAAATAATTAATTGCGGTGTTTTAGGAAGAAATAACAACATCCAAAACTTTGAAGAAAAAAATCTTCCCATGTTTTTGTTTTTGTTGCCAATGCAAAAAATGGTTTTGCTGTGAGCCACTTAGTTAAATCTGTAACTAAGCTTATCTCTTTTGGACATTTTATGACCTAAATCATGAGGATGTGATTGCTTCATGCTTAATTTTCCACGAAAAATTTTATTTAGAACTCTATGACAATGTAACTATTATTTCTTTAACACTTGCATAATATTGAATACCAATGAATCACTAAATCCTTCCTCTGAAACTGATAATACAGTATATGTTGATTACATTTACTTTAAATAAAAAACTTGCTTAATACAGAATGTCACCATCCATCCTTAATGATATAAACATCAATCTTTTAAAATGCTAACAAGAATAATTTAAAACAAATATTACTTGTAAAAAATCATCTCCCCTAAATTAAAATATTGAACAAATCAATTGGCATTGTAGTATCTATTGTGAATGCTTGACTTTTGATTGTTAAATGTTATCATTTTTTTCAGTGGTTAGGCATGCATTTAGCACTTTAGATATTTATTGAGTTACTTCTATGTGCCAGGCACTGCTCTTGGTGCTTGGGATATGTAAGAGAACAAAGCAAAACTTTCCGCTCCCATGCGACTTACATCCTCGTGCAGGATGGTAGAGAATGGGCAAAAATGATACAGTATGTTCAAAGGCGAATAGATATATGGGAAAAGGCGAAAAAGTAGAAGCCAGGAACGCCAGCAGTTGGGTGAGTCTGCTATTTTAAATCGGGGGTCCAAATAGGGCCCACGGAAATGGTGACATTTGAGCAAAGGCTTGAAGGAAGCAGGGTGTCAGCCAGGTAGGTGTGTTACAGGGGAGTGTTGCAGGCAGAGGAGCAGCCAGTGCAAAGACCCAAGAAGCGAGAGTATGTGGTAATGTTAGGAAAACAGCAAGAAGGCCCAGGGGCTGGTATGGATAAGGCAGTCAGACAGGGGCAGCCGTGTGGTCATACCGGAGATGGAGAACTCACCTGGATAGGACTGTATAGACCACTGTAAGAATTGCTGCTCACAATGGGAAATCTGGAGCTTTTGAATGGTTGAGTAGTGAAAAGTTCGTCGTGCTACAGTAGTAACCGTAGAGGAAGTGAGAAATGGTCAGATTATGATTTGTTTTAACGTTAGAGCCATCAAAATTCCCTGACACGTTGGATGTGAAAAGTGAGAGGTGAAAAAGGTCAAGAATGGTCCTGGATTTTGGCCCGAGTAACTGAGGTAGGGAGCTAATACTACTCCTGAGGTAGAGGAGGCTGTGGGTAGTACAGACGTGTAGGGAAAGATCAGGACTCCACTGTAAAGATGTGGGGTTTGTGGCATCCATTCCAGTGGAGAGGGTAGGTGGCCAGATATGCGACTTTAGAGAAATGCCAGGACTGGGTATATACACTCAGGAGCCACTGGCATATAGATGGTATGAGATTATGCCTGGAAAGAGACCAGAGAAGACCTGGGGTTTTGCAATGTTAGGGGGTAAGGAGGAATAGGAGTAACCAGCAAAGCAAAGTGAGAGAAAGTGCCCAGAGAGGTGGGAGAGAGGCCCAAGTGCCAGGTGTCATGGAAGCCAGGGAAAAAGGAACATCACAGAAGGGGGTGAGAGCTATTCTCAGGCCACAGTAGACAAGGATGGTGCACGGCCATTAAAATGAAGAACATGGAGGTCATTGGAAATCACATATTATGTATGACATGATACATGTTCTACATCATATATTCATACAGAAAATATACTAAAAGGGAATAAAAATAGACTTCGTCTCTAATGAATAGAATAACCTTGAATTGGGCATTAAATGTGTAGAACACTACTGTTGCCAATCATGAGATAAGGCATCATTTTTAATATCCTTGAGCCTTTCTGAGAAATGTGTTTCTACTAGATTCCTGTAATTAGATGAGTGGCTAACCATGTTTCCGAAAAACTGGGGTGTCAGCTGAGGAACAGAAGGGGTGGTTATTGTCCAGGCTTTCAATCCTATAACCCATCTTGCTTATTTAAATAAAGATAGAGGAATCTCATCAAAGTTGCAGAGTACAACGTGATTGAGTTCACAATGCAGTATTAACCTAGAACATGCTAGTAAAGCTTCCTCAGTTCAACCTTGCATCCAAGAACTGTCTTCACAGACACAAGCCAGTTTTTTAAAATTTTATTTTATTATTATTTTCAAAGATTTTATTTATTTATTTGACAGAGACAGCTCACAAGTAGGCAGAAAGGCAGGCAGAGAGAAGGTGGGAAAGCAGGCTCTCTGCTGAGCAGAGCATCAGCGGGGCTCGATCCCAGGACCCCGAGATCATGACCCGAGCTGAAAGCAGAGGCTTAACCCACTGAGCCACCCAGGTGCCCCCAGACACAAGCCAGTTTTAGAGCTCAAGTATAAAACATGCATTTTGATTTAGGTCATACCCCATGTCTCAGTATTATGGCAGAAGAATGATTCACGTTTTGAATTCATAGAAGGCTATAGTAAGAGGCTGAAATTTCCATTGACAAATGGCATTAAAAAAAGCTGCTTTGGTCCAATATGAGCTAGAACAGTAGCCTTTTTTGTTTAAGATTTTATTTATTTATTGACAGACAGAGATCTCAAGTAGGTGGAGAGGCAGGCAGAGAGAGAGAGAGAGAGAGAGAGAGATATGAGGAAGCAGACATCCCACCGAGCAGAGAGCCGGATGTGGGGCCTGATCCCAGGACTCTGGGACCATGACCTGAGCCAAAGGCAGAGGTTTTAACCCACTGAGCCACCCAGGTGCCTCTCGAATAGTAGTCTTAAGGGAACTTGAAAGTTTTCGAACAAGGGGAGTCCATAGGGCTCCTCCATGAGTATATGGAGAGCGAACGAAGCAGGGAACAAGTGCAATCTTAAATGATGGCAGGACAAAAAGGGATGGAGAGCAAGTCCACTACAATGACTTTTATGCTTTTTTCTAATGGCCAAATGTACTTCCCTCTCTTTGTTAAAAATGTAATAAAATTTTTCTCTTGGGTCTGGACTTTATATGTCAAGTTTCTGCCTGTAGCTAATTTTTATGACTGAATTGCAAAGCCCTGAAAGCAAGCATTTCGGCAGAAAATGCTGACAGCTCCACAGCTAGAGGAGTGCTAATGATAAGAACATGAACAGAAGGCTGTGCTCGGTAGCCAATGAATTCGTCTGTCCTAATAGGATGAACATTCTAAAACAAGGACCATAATCAGCTTCATTATATTAGGAAGACAAGGAACAGGAATGTAACGTTACAAGTTCAGCACATTAGGCTTCTACAAGGTGCATGTGTTTAGCAACATTTAGGAAGGAGATGACAGAGAAGAAATACTTTGAAACATGAATAAATATGGGGCCCTACCTTACTGAAAATTTCATCTGACTTTTGTTCCAATATTTTAGCATCATCCGTTGATGTAGTTGATTTGAAAGTACTACAAAATGTTTCATGATTATTATTTCTCTCTCATCAGATCAGCAGATTCTATTGCCCAATTTCTCATACACAAATCTTCATACCATGGTAGTTTCCTTCAGGATCTAGTGATTTCAGTTTCTGAGGTAATGTAGGATAGTCCCATATGATTGTATCATATTCTTTTTTTTTAAAGATTTTTTAAAAATTTATTTATCAGAGAGAGAGAGAGAGGAAGAGAGAGTGAGCACAGGCAGACAGAATGGCAGGTAGAGGCAGAGGGAGAAGCAGGCTCCCTGCCGAGCAAGGAGCCCGATGGGGGACTCAATCCCAGGACGCTGGGATCATGACCTGAGCCGAAGGCAGCTGCTTAACCAACTGAGCCACCCAGGCGTCCCTGATTGTATCATATTCTTGAATCATGGTATAAGTTTACATTTATGTCACAGGATTAATATAATTTAATTTACATTAAAAATTAATGTTTAGAACTGTGCTAAGCATTCGTGTAGATCAGTGGTTAGCAAACTAGGGTCAGGGAGCTACATGCAGTTTGCTGTTTATTTTGGTAAACAAAATTTTACTGGAGCCACACCCATTCATTTACATACATCTAGGCCTGCTTTTGCAACACAAAGACAGACCTGAGAGGTTGTGGAGACATTGTGTGATACGGGCTGTACAGTCTCTAATATTTGCTCTCTGGTTTTTACAGAAAGTGCTTGTTGATACTTACTGTAGATTATTCTCTTCCCAACCCTTGATGTTCGTACTAGCCTTAGTTTGTGGAAGAAGGGTAACTGAAGTTTGGGGGAATTAAATAAATGGCCTGAGATTACAAGCTAGAAAATAACAGACCCGAAATTTGAATCCAGGACTAGTTCCCAAACTTATGATCCTAACCATAGCATGCAGTGTCTCCCAGAAATGTCTGAAAGTCATCATGTTAGCAGAAGTAATGTGAGTGTCACAGTGTAGAGAAAACTTGTGTTCAGAAAAACAGAATGATTGTAGATATACTTAGCAATGTTTCACTCTTCAGCTTCAAGGAAATGTGAAGGATACAGTCAGACTATTTCTTGGTAAGCAACTTCAGCTGCTCATAGAAAAAATTAAGTCCACCTGCCATCAATGCTATGTAAATGGAACAATCTAGCATTAGTTCTGCTACACATGTGATGTATTAGTAGAGCACAGGTAACTTTTGCAAGGGTTCCCCTCTATGGAATCACTCATCTGTCACCATACAGTATGGAGGTATTTCAGACCTGGAATGCCTGATGTTCAGATTACTTTACTGAGTCACCCAGCAACAGGTGCCACTGTAAATATTTGGACCCAGATCTCTTCCTACCCAATCACTGTTTTGTATATATAAAAAAGATAAAGTTATTCGAATGTGAAATTCTGATCAATAAATATTACTAAGTCTTTAATAACATGGACCAGCAATTTCGGAAGGTCAAGAATGAGACTGGAACAAAACTGAAGAGAAGGAAGCATGGCAAGAGTTTTAGCCAAAGGCAAAAGCAACTGCTGAAAGTCTTGTCACAGTAAAATCAGTGTTCTTTTTTTCTTCTGAAAGTCCAAACTCTGTCACGATAGAGCGGAATTCCCAGAAAATTCTTTTCTCAGCCCTCCGCTCATGAGTCCAAAATAAGGCAGGCTCCCCGTGGTTCCACACATCCCCTATGACTTTTTTGTGGAATTCTATCAAGTCAGTGGCCTGACCCCTGACAGCTTCTCTGAGTGGTCTGTGCCTAGCCGATGAGCAGCTAACTCTCACTTTGTTCTGCCTTAGGTTGTGGACTGTCACAAGTATCCAACAACTGGAATTTTGGCAGCACCTCGAGAAACGCTCCAGTTCACAGGTCATTGACCCTGGAGAGTGTTACAGTCTGTGAAAAGAGTGGGGAGCTCAGATGTGAGAAGAGCCAAAAGAAGGTGCAAGAGAATGCCTGGAGAAGAAAGAAAGGAAGGTTATCTTTCACAGGAAAGTGGAGGAAACTAAAATGGAACTCATGGGGCGCCTGGATGGCTCAGTGGGTTAAGCCACTGCCTTCGGCTCAGGTCATGATCTCAGGGTCCTGGGATCGAGTCCCGCATCAGGCTCTCTGCTCAGCGGGGAGCCTGCTTCCCTCTCTCTCTCTCTCTGCCTGCCTCTCCGACTACTTGTGATTTCTCTCTGTCAAATAAATAAATAAAAATCTTTAAAAAGGGCGCCTGGGTGGCTCGGTGGGTTGAGCCGCTGCCTTTGGCTCGGGTCATGGTCTCGGGGTCCTGGGATCGAGTCCCGCATCTGCTGAGCAGAGAGCCCGCTTCTCTCTCTCTCTCTCTACCTGCCTCTCTGCCTACTTGTGATCTCTCTCTCTGTCAAATAAATAAATAAATAAATCTTTAAAAAAAAAATCTTTAAAAAATAAAAAAAAAAAGACTTTAAAATGGAACTCATGCAAGTATCTGGTTTTGAATGGTTGCTGACAAGCACTCAGCTCTGCCATTCACAATGACCCTGTTTGTAACCATAATTCATATGAAATGCTAGTCACACAGTTTTAATAGTAGTTTCCAGGGTAAAATTAGCCTTTTTATAAAGCTAGTTTCCAAACAAGACAATAAAAGGTTTTGGGGGGGGGTATCTCTTTAAAAAAAAAAACAAACCCAAACCTCTTTCAACAAAAAGAGACATTTGGTGCTCTTTTATGATTCTTTTCAGTGAAGTTTAAAGAAAAGAATCAGGCACAGAATTTCCCATAAAAAGGGAAATTTGACAGAAGAAAATGTTGATTGAAAGCTTCAATTCACGCATAAAACTGCTAAATCAACTGATTTTACCAAGAAAGGAAATTTTTTTATTCCAGTTAAAGCTTAACCTTTGACATAAAATGAAAATATGAAATATTTAGATGTTGTCATAAAATGAACATAATGATTTATTCACCTCTAGCTATTTGCTTGAATGTCTCATTTTATTATTCTTGTTTAGTTTGACTGGCATATTGCACATAGTTCTTCTAGAGACCATGCTTCATGGCCATTTCAAGGATTTCTTTTCAAATATCTCAACACAAAAACCCCCAATAGCCTTGTGTCACATTATATGCGAAACACAGAAAGGAACCTATCCTGGGATAAAAGGGAAACATTAATTATACAGGCTATTTAATTTTTCTTTTTCTGAAATTCTACCATAGGAAAAGGTAGCTATATTCTGAAATGAAAGTGTAGAGCAAAAAGATATGGCTACAAAGGGATGCAATAGTTCACTTTTCTTTCACATGAACATCTGTGTGCGTATGCTGTATCATACCAGGCTTTCCTTTTTAAGGCTTTAGAGGATGAGTTCAGGAAAGGAAGAGAAGTGGGGAGAATACCTGTCTTTCCATCTGCTCTATTATGAAGCATATGGGTAAAATACTGGTGAGTTGACGGAGTTTTGAAAACTTCATTGTAGTAAAACTTAATTCTCTAAACTTATTATAGGCATATCGACCATTCCAGCTTTGCAATTGAAAGGAATAAAGTAAGCTCTTTGAAGAGGCAAATTACACTACAGAATGAAACTAAGAATGGTGTACTAATCTCATGTGCAAAGAGAAGCTCTTGGGCATGAAACTATTAATTTTACATTTTTTTTAAACTCTTATGGCACTTGTCATCTTGGATTCCAAGCTTGGCACGAAGCAATATAGTAACACTCATCATACACAAATAGTATTAATCTTGCCAGAAAAATACTGCACAAAATTAGTCATTAATGGCTTGGGTCTTTGTAGTAACTACAAGCTATAAGAGAATGAGTTAAACAAAAAAAAAGAAACTTGATCATTTCTAAATAAAAATAAACCTACTTCACAGTATTTCAAAAAGGGAAATAGCTGTTTTCAAGTAAATGTCTTCTCACTCTCCACACAAATGATACCATTTCAGAAAATACCCATGCATGCATCTCTCTATGGTATAGATTCATATGGAATATTATGAGAGTTTTTTTTTAATTTTTACAGTTTTACTTTTTACGTTCTCACACGGTGAAACTGACCTGTTTTCTCTTGGTGTACAGCGTTATATGTGTCAGCACATACAGAGATACATGTAACCACCTCCACAGTTAGGTTACGGAACAGTTTCCTTACTCCTCCAATCTCCCTTGTACTATTCTTTTGGAGTGTCATTCTTCCTCTTTTTCTAATTCCAGGCAACCTCTGTTCTGTCCTCATCACTAAAGTTTTAGCTTTTCCAGAATGTCATATAAATCGAATGAAATAGTATGAGACCATTTGAGACAGGATTCTTTCACTTAGTATAATGTGTTTAAAAATTTTTTAAAAACCATTTTATTTATTTATTTGAGAGAGAGAGATAGTGACAGAGACAGGGAGACAGAGCACAGTGGGGAGGAGAGGCAGAAGCAGGCTTCCTGCCGAGGAGGGATTCCAATTCGGGACTCGATCCCAGGACCTGGGATTATAACCCGAGCCAAAGGCTTTACTGACTGAGCCACCCAGGCACCACAGTATAATGTCTTTGACACTCATCCAAGTTATTTTGTAGTTTATTCCTTTTTACTATTGTATAGTATTCTATGGTATGGATGTACCACAGTTAATTTATCTGATCACTCAAGGAAGGCCATTTTTGGCTGCTTCCAGTTTGGAGCTATTATAAAGAATGCTGCTAGAAATATTTGTGTATATTTCCAGGTTTTTGTGTGAACACAAGGTTTCACTTTTCCATGGTAAATACTCCAGAGCAGGATTGCTGGGTCAAATGATAAGTGTACGTTTAACTCTATAAGAGACACTATATGATATTTTAAATATTAGATCAAAACACTGGTAAAATACCGAAAGGACAATCAAAACTTCTCGTCTGTAACTCATACATCTTAAAGCCATTTCTTAGGAGTAAAATTCTAGAAACTGACAGAGAACAACTTATTTACCTTTCATTCAGAGAAAAGAGAAAAATATTTCCCCCCATTATTTAGCTAATAAAAAGGATTATGATTAATCGTAGGTAATGCAAAACCACAGGTGGTTATTTCAGAGTTTTCCTCATGGTTAGAAAGACATCTGGGGTGCCTGGGTGGCTCAGTGGGTTAAAGCCTCTGCCTTTGGCTCAGGTCATGATCTTGGGGTCCTGGGATCGAGTTCCGCATCAGGCTCTCTGCTCACTGTGGAGCCTGCTCCCCCCCTCCACCCCTGCCTGCCTCTCTGCCTACTTGTGATCTCTCTCTGTCAAATAAATAAATAAAATCTTAAAAAAAAGAAAAAGAAAGAAAGACATCTGGAATCTCTTATGTCCTCATTAGCAATGTGAAAAGCCAAAGAATGAACTGGTAAAGAGGGAGTGAATTCAGACAACTGGTCACATTTTTCTTCATGTCAATGCCTCCAATTCTAGTCTTGCATCAGTGGCAAAATGAGGTCACAAGTACAACAAAAATAATCCTCCTAAATGCATATAAACACAATGGGGGAGAACTGAAGGGCAAATAGTTCACGAGCGCAGAAAGTAAAAGGCAGGAAAAATAAGGACAGCTTCTTGAGTTGTGCCTGGAAGGTAACAGAGGATGAAAGCTGCTAGAGAGGGGGGCGGGGGAATGACTTTCTGGATTTGCTGGTTAGTTTCAGCTTCAAGCTGTGTAGAGCCCATTATTAGACAGAACATCCATGAGACACCTTGCTCTATACCTTCTGTGAGCTAGTACTCAGTCCCATATCTTCCTGTGGATATTATTCCCCAAGAAAGATGTTGATGCCTATTACCAGGCTTGGCCAATGATGGTAATTCTGACCGAGAAACTGTAATGAAATGGTTAAGTATTACTGTTTGTTTTGTTTTGTTTTGACAATTTGCTAATAGTCCACAGTGTGCTAGGCATTCTTCTAGGCACTGTGTCTACAGTGGTGATCAAAAATAGACAAAAAATGCCTGTTCTCTTGGATCTGACATTCCCATATAAGTCAAAGTGATTCAGTGTTAGGCACTTGTGTGTTTTCCATGGCAGTCTGGTCTAAGCCTTAAACCAAAACTCTAAGGTATAGAACTTTATTCACAAATTATTAAAAACAGTTTTGCCATCTGTTTAAATAATTTCAAAAATCAGAGCTAACCTGGACTCACATTTATTACTGCAAGAACTCTCCAATTAGCTTATGTCTTACGTACTTTCTGGGTTAATGAATCAGATTCCTGAGATAAGAGTATGTGTGTCAACAGGCAAACACCTGCTTATTTACTTGTATCTAATGTCTTCTTAGTGATGAAAGTGATTATGTCCTTTTTCGGGCTTAATGTAATAATTTATTTTTTTCACTAGACTATTGTTGAAAATGCAGTGATTAAAAAGACACACTTCTGTGGTTCTTGTGTTTTGTATTTCTATTTTGAACATTCTACAGAAGAGTCTGTCTTGGTGCTAATTTGTTCATAATTTGTCATCTCTCCCAGGGATAAATGAGATGGGATTCTGACCCTTCAGGATATGCTCACCAAGCGGTTCCATGCTGTTAGTGGTACAGCTGGGACTCGTTTTTAGATACTTGGTTTTAAAAACCATGTGTTAGAGTCAGTCTCCACTCATTTCACCCAAATTAAGAATGCAAGGCAGACGCAGGCCATACCTCTAGCACCCGTGCAGTCGCATTGACCTCCCAGCCTGTTCTGTTTCTGGAATATGACAACACCAACTGAACAACAAACAAACAAAACCAAACCCCTGTCTATATTAAGTCAGAAAAGTATAGTGCTATGGATAGCACAGATGTTAGAAACCTTCCGGCATTATTTGAGAACAAAGCTGGTGCTCTGGTTGTTGAAACGATTAAAAATCTCCCTCTGTGGTGATTTGGAAAGGCATCTGAGGTGCATGGAACAGGTTGCTTTGTGATTTGCCAAAGATATGGGTGTGCAATTATTTACTGTGATAATCTGTGGACTGGGATCACTTTGAGCAATTAAACCCCATTTATTTTTAACAAGAAGTATGGGGCTTTTTCTTCTTAGCTTAACTACATTGAAATAAGCTTCATTTTTTTTTTTTCTGATTAGCTACCCATTCCCTGTGTCAAATGTGTTGAGGTTTCCTGCTATTATTCTCCAAAATACTGGAAGGCAGAGTTGGGCCTTATTTACTTCTAGGTCATTCTGTCCAGTACACTGCGCTGTTTCTAGGAGGTGCTAAAACATATCTGGGCTGATCTGTTTAGTAGTTTGTTAGTGCAGGATTCTGACTCAGGAATCAGGAGTCGAAATATAAGGACCATTTATCATGAGTTGTCAGCCTACTCAGCTTCTCTGTGCTCTATTTATTTTATGTCTCTTTTACCCTATTTTCTCTCCTTTAACTGCCAGTTTCCAGGCCTGTTCACTCCTCTCTCTCTTACTCTTTTCTCCTACAGTGGGGACTCTAGGAGACCACAACCCTATTTCTCCTTCTCAAAGAGTGTTCCCTGTGGAGTTTACTCCTTACGTGCAATCTTCTCAGATGCAGAGCACACACTTCTTCATTTATGTGAAGGACCCTTGGGAACCTTTAAGAGGAGCCCCATCCTGAGGTCTGCAAATATTAGACTATCATTGTTACTATTTGATAAGGCATATTGGTGTTCATTTCTTGAATTGTGCAAAAGACAACATTTTCTTTTGGCAAACACACAGTATATCCAAATGACCTAGAGACATGAGACATGCCCTAAAGAAACTTCAGACTGCCAAAAGACATCCCTCAAAGTTTTAAGTCTCCCTTTTGAGTAGTAGTGATAGCCAACAAGAAGAAATATAAAAGTAATATGTGGGGGTCCACTCCATGTCTAGTACTGTGCTGGGAATTATACCAGTCACTTAGTCTTCACAAAACCCCCATGATCCATATATAATAGTCCACAATGCACCATATATGTACATATTGACATTTTGACCAGCAAAGTTACATAACTTGTCCAAGTCATAGAGTTGCATAGCCAAAGTGGGCAGAACAGGTCTGTATTGGATTTGGTCAGTGTCTGCTTCCTCCATCTTTTCCCTCTTTCTCGAGCTAATAGTGTCAGATCATACTCATATTCTTACTATCTGACCACATTTCCTTCAGTGCTTTCACAACAACCCCTTCTGGCCCTTTTCCAGGGAGAAGGGATTTAGGGGGAGCTAAACAATGAAATGTACAGACTTGAGGTCACGAATGGAAATACAGGGATATTTAGATGGCACGTTGTGATTGCCTCATATAGACACCAAACTGGATTCCTAATGGCTGTGAGGGACAACGATTCTCCAGTTTTAGTGTGCATGTAAATCACCAGGACAGACTCCCATTCCCGGCTTCATCCTCAGAGACTCTGGCTTAATAAATCTGTAGCATGCTAGGGAATGAATGTTGGTAACAAGCATCTCAGAGAAGCTGATGAAGAAGGTTCTCAGATCACGTGATACTTGAGGTTGTACTGTCTTAAAGTCTGTAAGGTTTCCTTAAATGCATGCTTCATGAGGCACTTTGCCCACATTTCTGAAATCTCCAGTTTTCTGAATATCTAGCCATTGTGAAATAATGATTCTATCATAAATGGGTTTCTAGAAATCACTGAGAGGAGCAACAAATAATAGAAAAGAACTGATCCATAGCATCAGAAGGCAGTATGTCCAAGGCATTCATACCATGCAAACAAGCATTTGAGCAGGCAATTTTTTTTTTAAATGGGAATTTCAGAGCTGTGAGTATGTATGTGTTAGGGAAGAAGGGTGTGGTGAGTGTTGTAGCCATTGTGTCAACTGGTGAAAACAAATAAAAAACCCTTAAAATTGTGTTCTCTTTAAGAGAATGAAAAAAAAAAAACTGAGAAGAATGTATTTTATCAGAAGATCCTGTTATATTTAAAATTCACCACCTTATGTCAAAGATAAATGCGTAAGTGAGATTTTTTTGGAGGGTGAAAATTTGTATCCACAAGATACTCATAGCACCTATCTCGGGATCTCTTTTGCTGTTCACATTGTTGGAAGAGTCTTTGTAAATGCTTTTGTCAAAGTATATCAATAGCATATTGTGAATGAAGCAACAGAACTTACTGTTTAATAGAAGCTACAGGTGAAATGTGTGATCATCGGTTTTCAATCCGAATCTATAAATGCCTGGCAAGCAATCATTCCTTTTACCTAAGTACCTTCATTTTAAAACTTCTGTTGGCACTGTGATTTTACAAAGATCTTACTTCAAGGATCTCAAGAATGATAAAGTAGTTTGATGTGTTCTTGATAATGGAATAAATAAAGCATGAACTTTGGAAGAAAATTTGGAAATTCCACATTATTCATGTTAGGCAGCTGGAGAAGAGGGGAAGAATGGGGAAAGTCTTAGACTATATATACCATGAAGAATGCTTTTCTTATTTCAAAGAAGAGATTTAAACCACTTTAAAACATACCCTTTCCCATAAAAAAACAAACATTGATGAAATACTTCAATGCCTTTTGAAAATGGCAGAGAGAGGGAAGGTCTGCTGGTGGCCTGGGTAGGAGTGGATTCTTTCTGGCTCAGGATTTAGAATAGGGAACTGTCATCTAGGCAGTAGAAGACTAAGACAAAAGTAACCAAGGGTTTACCAGCCAAGGGGTAACTAATTCTAAAGAATCCACTCAAGTGAGGAAATCCAAAGAGGAATATGAGTATCAGGAACCTCCAACATGGAGATGAGACCAAACACACTCAACTGGGAGCAAATTAATGAGTGGAAGGAAACAGTGGTTCAGAACAATGACCTTTTAGGGCTGGAATTTGTGCCTCACTTTTATGAGATGTTTGGGTCATAGTATACAGGGAGATGGCCTTAACATAAAAGACTACCCTAAAGTGAAGGGCAGACTGGACAGGTGCTGAGGTAAGCTCTCAATATCTGTATCTCCCTATATCCATATTGACTTGTGTAAAGGAGATCTGCATAACAGGAGAGGCAGCTATCCTGATTAATGCTAAGTTGACAAGAAAACAACACAGACTCTAGAAACATCACCACCACAGTCTACCAGTGATGGATTTTCAGGCAGACCACCTGAGGACCAAATTGAACCACCCCAGTGAAAAGACAGTACACACTCATTGGTAGCCACATATGCTGAAGTAGAATTACCTGGTATTTATCTACATACTGCAAAAAAAAAAAAAAAAAAAAAAAAAGACACAGCCGATCTGAAGGGCACTCTTTGGTGCTTTGTCAGTTAGTGGCACAGATCAGAGGAGCCACTAAGGTTCAGTCATATGGATTGGGTTACTTTTATCTTCCTAGTCTCCCAGCCCATTACTGTTCAAATCCCTTCTAGTGATACTTCATCATTGAAAGTAACCACGTGCAATTGTGGGGGTTTTGACCAAAGGGCTCTGGTGTTACCTAAATTAGTGAGAAAAAGATAGGATGCAAAGTAAGTGAATATCCTGCTCATGTTCCATGTTGTTACTTTTCCATTCCTTCTCCCACTATTTAAATTAGAAACTCTATTCTCTGGCCAATATGAGGTAGAACAAGAATTCTGATTTTGATAGTGACATCCATCTGAGATGAGTATTTTGTGATTAAGGCCCTGAATCTATTCTAACCTAATTTGAAGGTCTGAAATAATGCTGGATTGTGCTCTGTGGAGGCACATAGGAATCAATCCTAGGAAAGAAGCTCATTGAGGCAAAAAGGTGAGATGATTGTTAGCTGGATCTGACAGTTAGTTACTCAGTCAGAAAAAGAAATGGTGAAAGATAATTGGCAGGCCATACATACTTGGTGCTTGCTGAGGACTGATAAACCAACACTTGTTACAAAGTTCCTTATATAATGCAGGATATCTCTAGGTTTTGTGCTTAAAAGCTACCTAGGATGAGTAAATTGATGTCATGGATAACTGGGTTGAGTGGATAACCCATGATCTGAGAAGAGGAGAGAACACACTACTGACACTCTTTTGCTGACAGACCCAACTAGTAAAAGATTCAGTGCACGGCATGGATCCTTCTTCTAGCCTTTCTTGCCCAGATAGGAAGAAATTGGCAAGGAAGAAGAAATGTCAACTTGAATAACTTAGAAAAAGATCTAGATTTTAAATTATCACTAAATCAGGTATCTATGGAAAGGACAACAGAAAATGAAAGAAATCCCTTTGCTCTGGTTAAGCAAAAAGGTTTCCCTTCTCTGGTTAGGTGGGCTGAACTGGACTATGTGGGAATATGTGGCATTATCTTGCAAGGTGTGGGCATCACTGTCACTTAAGGCAAGAAACCATTGCCACCACACAGGAAAAATCTATAGTGCTGTAGAATTAAAAAGATAGTGTATCACTGTCTACCCTGCTTCAGAGGATTTCCTTGTCATTTGGGTGGCTCCGTTGTGTATCAAAATGGCTCTAGTTGATAGTGAATATGAGACTGTCATCTGTTCTCACTGGCTCAGAAAACATCTTTGAGGAAAACAGATCGTGACCCTCTTAAAGATGCTTACCTCTTAACCCCCAGTATTTGTGTTACCTCACACGGGAAAGGAGACTTTGCAGATGTAGTGAAGGTCATGGGCCTTGCAATGGGAGATTATCTCAGTGTGCCCTTTTTAATCACGTGAGTACCTAGTCCCAGCAGGGAGTCTTTTTTGCTGAGGTCACAGAGAGATGCCATGATGGGTGAAGGGTTAGTGAAATAATACCTTGCTGGCTTTGAATATAGATAAAGTGGGCCACCAGCCAAGGAATGTGGGCAACCTCCAGAAGCTGGGAAAGGCAAGGAAACAGAGTCTCTCCTAGAGTTTCTGGAAGAGAATTCAGCTCTGCTGACACTTAGATTTTATTCTGTGTCATGCTTCTGAACTACTGAACTGTAAGATGATAAATTGGTGTTGTTTTAAGCCACTAAGCTTGTGGTCATTTGTTACAGCAGCAAGAGGAATCTAATACAATCTGCGTGATGACAAATCTTCAGTCCAGATTTCTACTTTTCTGTTTGCAATTTCATCTTAATTAGAGAATATCAAGCTACAGAGATATCTTAGTAACTTCTCAGTTAAAAAGGATAATATAGGGACACCTGGGTGGCTCAATCAGTTAAGCCTCTGCCTTTGGCTTGGGTCATGATCTCAGGGTCCTGGGATCGAGCCCCATATTGGGATCCCTGCTCGGTGGAGAGCCTGCTCCTTCCTCTCCCTCTGCCTGCCACTCTGCCTACTTGTGCTCTCTATCTCTCTCTGTCAAATAAAAAAAAAAAAAGTCTTAAAAAAAAAAAGTATATCACAGCCATCCTGAGTGTGAGCTATGAGTTCTCATGGTTCAGTGCGGTTAACAGGACAGGTGGTGACAGGCAGAAAGCTGTCTCCTCTAACACATGTCCCTATCCATATTTTGCTGTAGAACACCAGAAAAAGGCAAGTTTTAAATTCAAACAGCCCACTTTCAGTCCTCTCTATTACATATCTCCTGTATTGTATGAGTTACAATATTTGTGAAACTCAGTTTTGTTGTCTGCAAAAATCAGTAATATCTTCTCTTTAGGATCTTCTTTATGATTAAGTTCTAACCATAATGAATAACTAAGGACTCTGAGATAGGGGCACCTACGTGGCTCAGTCAGAATCCTGGGATTGAGCCCCCACATCAGGCTACATATCAGAAGGGAGTCTGATTGTCCCTCTCTTGGCCCACCCCCTTCCCCCATGGCTTGAGCTCTCTCTTTCTCTCTCAAATAAGTAAAAAAAAAATCTTAAAAGAAAAAGACTAAATGAGGCAACATATGCCAAGCACATAGCGGGGGATCCTGTACCTGTGTTTTATGCATAATGGTTTGTAACTATTTTGAAACAATGGCAGCTCTCAAGGATGAGGCAGACACTGGGGAAAATGGCTTGGAGACTGAGGCAGAATTGTAGAGATTCAGACAGAAGGAGAGGCACAGTTTCTAAGAAGCACACTCACACAAAACCATAACTTGGTCCTAGGTTTGCCACTGATCAATGGGCACAGTCCAAAGTGAGGTAGTGGGTTCTGACCAGGTGAGTGAGACAGAGTGCTGGAAAAATCCTTGCTATGATTTCTGGAGAACCAGGCAAGGAGAAGGTGGTCATTAGAAGAGCAATTTAGCAAGTAGCGCCACCATCAGAACACAAGGAGGAGGGGCTCTGTCTGAAGAACATTATGAGGATTGCAAGTAAAAAATAATGCAGACACTGAAAGTAATCATTTAAAAATTCTTCTTTGCCTCCCTCTCATACTTTGCCTTATTCTTCTGTCTCTCTGTCACTGGCAATAGTCAGGTTACTTGACTTTGAATGATGTTTTACACCCCTGTATCTTTTGCTCTTGTTATCCAATCTACCACCATGCTGTGTCCATTAAACATGCCAGATATCTTCTACCAGTCCTTTTCCAGAATTGTTCCTGACTGGCTACTTTCAAAGGCAGATTCTCCGAGTAGCTGTCATCTTGTCATTCACTCCTTCTTTATGTCACTACTGTGTTTTATTCCCACAGTAGTTTTCTATCACATTTCCATAATCAAGCCAAAGAAGCCACGCTAGTCTACTATGACCCTATTCATAATTCTCCAACTCTTTCGCTAGTAAATTGCATTTAGGATAGCTCATTTCTGCCAATGCAGCTTCTTCAAGACTATGCCAAGGAGACCCTCCTGTTCTATTTCTTTCCCCCAACTTCAACTAATGCAACGATTCTCAAATAGTTCATAGTAATTGGCAGATAAAATAGAGTTCTCACCCTGGTTATCCAGAGAAGAGCAGTTGCTATTGTACCCCTCCTTGACGTCAAACACATTTTACAGAAGGGAGTGGACTATAACAAGCTCATGTTATTCTTGCTTGAGGTAGTCCAGTTCTGTGTAAGAGTTCTGTGATGAGACTCACAGCTTCTGCTGGAGGCTCATAGCTCACAAGTCTTGGCCCAGGGTTCCATGTCTCACCACAGCTTATGAAGCTGCATCTGGTGACTTTTTTATTTTGCTGTTTACGGAAGCATTTACCATCACCAGACCTTCTTCCAAGAAGCTTAAGGGCAGTGCCTGCCCTTCTTGACGTCTCCCTACAATAAGAGGTTGGAATGTGGGGCTATTGATGTTCAAATCTGTAGTAAGTAGTTGATATTCCATAACTCTAAAATGTCAGGGACATTTCTGGTTGCACATTAATCTCACAGTTATCAAATAATGTCCCTTGATGTATTTGAAGTGCGCTTTAGAATTCTGAAATGTATCTTAGTACTCAATATTGTTTTGTCACACTATAATTACTGCTTTAAAATTTTAGGTCAGATAAACTCCTGGGTGCTGGTGTACAGACTAAGGAATTACCATTTCAAAAGATGGTTTTCAAAACTTCCCTTGTCCTGTCCATCCTTTACTTAAAGTGGTGCTTGTTTTATGCTTTCCAAATGAATTATGTATCTATAGATGAAAGTCTAGAGAGGAAATAAAGGGGACATGGTTTGGGTAATTTGAAATTCCAGCAGATTGAGTAGAAATCTAGCCCATATTTTGCACTCTTGGGATGTTGGATGTTGAGAAAGATACCAAAAATGTATGTAGTCACACCCCTACAGTGTCTCCCTCATGGTGTTCTCCCATGAGAATTTAAAATTTCCAGTTAAGCATTCCTTTAGTTTGATGTTTTCAGAAAGTCAAAGTAAGATATCAGTATGTTTCCAGGAAATGTAAATCATCAGTCATTTGGTATACACACACACACACACACACACACACACACACACACACAATACTCTTTCCAGTTGGTTTCATGGCCCTGAATTGAACTCTAAACAAATGGAAGTCGAAGGTGAGCTTTCTGTTGTCTGTTCACTGGATGGGTGATCTATTCATCAATTCACTGAGTTAGTGGTTCAAAAAACTAACACTGCATGTGTGCCAACTATGTGTCAGGCATTGGGCCAAGCATCAGAACAGGGGGCCCAGCCAGAGAGGATGATGTTTGGGATTTACTATCGCCTGTTTCTGCCCCCTGCACAGGGTTGTCCCCTGTGTGCATGGAAGTGTGAGAGGCACTGATAAAAAGAAAGAGATGCGAGAGAGAGAGAGAGAGTGAGAGAGAGAGATGCCAAAAGATCGTGGAGGACAAATTAGGGATGGCAAATTTGACCAATTTCTTTTTTAAATTTTAGAAGGTCTCTTGGGAATCATTCTGGGTGGAGAAATTACAAGATGCTTAAAGTGTGGAGAACTGGAGATCATATTGCCTTTTTTATGATCCAGCTTTCTCAAGGTCAAATTAAATAAGATGAAAATTAAGCTTCCATGTGACACTATAGTTCAACTTGAGAGACAGTGACTAGTTCATTCAGTTCAAAAGTGATAGGATTGTACTTTGAGGAACTTCACTAGAAAAGAAAAAACAGTAGGTCACCAGGGATTTATTTTGTAGTAAATTCACTTCCTAATTGTCTGTCTATTCATGGCCAGCCACAGGCTCCTCTGAATAATAATTCAAAACCAGTTCACAGCATTTGTTGCAGCAGAGGTCATTCTACTAAATAAAGTTCAAAAACCTAATAAGCTATCTTAGTCAGGTATTTGGTTTCTTAAATAACACCTAAATTATAAAAACTCCATGTCTTAAATATGCCTTAGTAGTGATTTACAATTGCATGAATGATTCTATTCAGGCACTTGATTGTGATCTTACAACACTGTAGAGAGATGCTGGATACATCTGAAATTGAGGGGAGGGTGCACTATTTTAAGAAGTCAAAATGCACCATTTGCTCTCTCAGTGCTTAAAATTCCAAGAATTGTTATTTCTAGAAAGTTCTCTGTGCACAAATATGTTCTCCAAAAGCTTATGTCCATGTTATTTGGTATTATAAAATATAGTTTCCATTTAAAAAGAAAAAGCACACAGAAGTCCAGGTTCCAAAGTCAGGAGCAAAAGTTTAGTTGAATATTCCACCTTATTAACTGAAATGGGTACAATTTCAAGAGTGTTATAATTTTCTTTTTTTTTGCCAATATATTTTACAATTGTGAATATGGTGAATAAGGGCATCGGCCTTGTTTTCACAGCATTCCAGGCTCCAATCCTGGGAAACTAGTCAGGGAACTTTAAAACATCCTTATAGGATTGCTGAGAGAATTCAAAGCAACAGTGAGTGTAAGACACTTAGCAGACTGCATGATGAATGAAAAATAATCAGTAATTGACAGCAGTGGCTGATGTTATTTTTAATAGCCACTATCCCATACACTTTCCCTTATCAATATCCCAAGAGTACAGACTATAGCAATGATTATAATAAGGCTCTTGCCAAAAGCACTGATCAGATTTCAGACTTCTGTTGCAGAGATATCAAGAAGTCTGGTCCCTTCCATAAGTGATTGTTCATTTGTGAGAGCCTTCAATTAGTAGGAATTATTTCCTCAAGTTTGTCTGCCAAACATGTGCATGGGTTAAGTGTTTACAAAAATGAATCAACATCAGTGATAATGTTGTCAATGGTAATCATAATAGAGTAGAATATACCATTTGCTACATTCCTACTCTGTGTCAGATATTTCACAATGTACTTTACATACGCTCTGCCTTGCTTTATCTCGCAGCACAGAAGATCTCATTCACTTCCTCCAAGTCTGCTCAAATGCCAATTTATCATAAAGGCTGTTTGATTCATAATAAATTAGCATTCATTTTAAAGACTTATTTATTTATTTATTTTGAGAGAGAGAGAGAGAGAGAGAGAGAGATCGGGGGGAGGGGCAGCGGGAGAGAAGCAGATGCCTTGCTGAGTGTGGAGCCTGACACTGGGCTCAATCCCATGATCCTGAGATCATAATGTGAATGGAAATGAATAGTTGGATGCTTAACTGACTGAGGCAGCCAGGTGCCCACAAATAGCATTCTTCTAATTCTCTCTTGCCCTCTTATCCTGACTTACTTTATTTGTAAAACTCATAATCTCCAGATATTATAGTGCATATTTGCTGGTGGTCCTTGCTGTCCTGTGTGACTAGCTGAGGGCTCCATGACAGCAATGAATAAGCTTGTTTAGTGCTGTCCCCCTGGTCTTGCAGCAGTGCCACTCACATGGAGACAGTCAATAAATGTTTGTGGAATGAATGAATGAGTCATCCTGTGAGGTAAGGTTTTATTACTCACGTTTTGGGAATTTTGAATTGCAACTCAAACAAATCAGAATTTTCCAGAGTATCTTCCCCCCAAATGAGCTGGTAAGTGATATGGCCAACAAATGAACTTGAATCAAACTCCAAAGTAGAGTGCTTTCTATTAATTCTGGCCTAAAAAGACACTCATACAAGGTCCAGTGCAGATCAGGGTCACTGTGTCATCAAAATACCTGCTATTTTGGGGTGCCTGGGTGGCTCAGTTGGGTAAGTGTCTGCCTTTGGCTCAGTTCAGCTCAGGTTATGATCCTGGGGTTCTGGGATTGAACCCCACATCGGGCTCCATGCTAAGTGGGGAACCTGCTTCTCCCTTCCCTTTGCTCTTCCCCTGTGTGGTCTCTCTCTCTCTCTCTGACAAATAATTAAATAAATACCTTTAAAAGACACCTGCAATTTCTATATATTCTAAGCCCATATAATTACTTAAAATTGAAATGACAACAGTGCATGAACAGAAGTGACCTCAAAGCAAACAGAGACATCTACTGAGCATTTATTTTATATGCAACATTATACTGAGCATGAGATTTCTTAATTACACTCAATATTGACATTATGTCCGTACGAGTATCTTGCTTTCAGTAAAGAACAGACCAAAGGATATATCTGAATTTGCCAGTATCGTTCATGCACACAATTTTTTAGCTAAAACCCTGCTGCTCCAGAGCACTCCTTTTCTAAAGAAAATACAATTTATACCACCAAGTCAGGAAAATTGACTATTTATCCTAAGTTATTATTTCCCTAGGAAACTGCCACTAAGAATGTAAACACGAAATCATTACCTCTTTTCTGTTTGTTTGCTTCATTGTGATTCTTGTGCTTCTGTTTTGTTCTGCATGGAATTTTCACATATAACACAATAGAGGCTCTATAAACCAGTTTACTAATGCTGTTTGGTTTCCTGTGACATAGGGCTCCTTTGTTCTAAAAGGTTGAAAATAATCACACAGCCTTTCTCCCATGAGTTTTTGAACAGCACCAGTGGTATGAAATGCTTCACAAAGACTCAAGACTAGAAGGGGGAACAGGGGTAGTGTTGTGATCTGACCTAAGGCAATCTCATTGCACACAGCTATTATATCCTTTTCTGCAGATATCCATGGCTGCCACTGGCTGGATTTGGAGAAGGGGTGAGCCTCTTCCTTTAGGAGCTCTGCTCCTTGATTGTAATTTGAACCACCTAGGAGCAAAATCTCCTTTAGGCATTTATTAACAAGCAAGCACAAAACAGCCAGTCAACTCTATGAAGCCACAAATGTCTTAAAGTGAACCAACATAATTTTGCATGAAAACTTCACCCAAAGGCAAATATGATAATATTAGAGAAAGAATTCAGCTAATTGGGCTGGTAGGAGCCAGGCAATCAAGAAGTTTCCAGAATTAGGAATCAAATTTAGAACATCATTTCTCACATTAAAGGACAAAGCCTTACTAGATTTGTATACCTTGTTCATACAAGGGGCTGTCTCTACAATCCTTTAACCAGTACTCACATGGGGAAATCACTAATTACACCAATGAAAACTCTTACATTCTGCTGTTAATGCTAATTAACAAACCATTCTAACAACCCATTTAAATAGCAGTATGTGAAACAGTAAAACCTCTAGGGTAGCTCTGAGGAAGGAGAGCAAAAGTGTTCATGGGGTCCACCTTTGGAAATGAGTACTATGAGGGGAACTCACCATCTCTATCCTTCAGCTTATACTAATTAGTACGCAAAGCCTGTCATGTTGTTAATGCTGAAGTACTTGAAAATAAATTATAGGCATTCCAACAGGTGGGCAGAGCAAATACATCTGAGTAGCAATGCATACTTTATCCTTCTTGAAGATTCACAAAGCCAACTAACATATAAAAGCCTCTGAGATATCACACAGTAAAGAAACTAGCTTAATTTTGTTCAACTTTAAGAACTCTCAAACTTATTT